>NC_073312.1:8116982-8231982 GCF_027595985.1 Sorex araneus
TTGTCCGGAGCAGGAAGGCTAGTGCGCAGAGTAGGCTCCCGGACACACAGCTCCCGGTGGGGGCCGTCTACACTGGCACGTGGGGCTCCCCTCTGGGGCTGTCTACACTGGCACACGGGGCTACTGTCTGGGGCTGTCTACACTGGCACGTGGCGCTCCCATCTGAGTGTCTACACTGACATGTGGGGCTCCCGTCTGTGAGCGTCTACACTGGCACGTGGGGCTCCTGTCTGGGGCTGTCTACACTGACATGCGGGGCTCCCGTCTGAGTGTCTACACTGGCACGTGGAGCTCCCATCTGGGGCTGTCTACACTGGCACGCAGGGCTCCGCCTGGGACCCAGGCAGTGAAGGCGTCCCGCTAGGCCCCCCCTGAGACCCTCTGGACCTTCTCGGTGCTCGTAGGCCCCTCTCGTGTCTTCGGGGCCACGCTCTCCCCAGGGGCTGCCCCAACACAGCGACTCGAGCGCGTGGGCTGGGTTCCGGTCCTGCCCAACAGCTGTAACTCGGTTCCACCAGTGCTGACAGTCTGTCCAGTACAGCGGGGATGCCGGGGCTCCTGGGCCCCCCAAGATCCCCCCACCCAGAGTCACAGCAAGTGAGGCCGTCCCAGCCGCCTCTCCCCCAGGCCCCCACCCCGGGCCAGCTCCTTCACCTCCGTTTCCTCCCCCCCCACCGCCCCTCTCCCACACCTACTCCCATCTGCTTCTCCAGACGGCCAGGGGGACCCCAGAAGGAGCAACGAAGACCAACTGGGGAAACTTTCAGTACCTGAGGTGGGAAACGGCTATCAGGGCTGGGAGGACGGGGTTAAGGCGCTTGCGCGTGCAGCCAACCCTGCCTGACCCTGGCACTGCACGGGCACCCGCCCCGCCCCCACCAGCCCATGGCCCACACCGATGAAGGAACAGACGCCAAACTGCCCCCCGCCTCTACCAGAATACGAAACCCAGGAATGCCCAGGGCCAGGTTCTGTGTTTGCACCATCTTCCATTTATTCTTATTCTGGTTTAGGTCACAGTGTCAGTGGTTGCTGCGCCCCTTCCCTCCCCCACCCCACATGTCAGGGTACCCCAGACCTCCCACGGCCGCTCCTGTACCTCCAGGCCGGTCTTCATCCTGCCCTCCCCTCCCCACACGCCACCTGAGGGCTTGGTAATCTAAGGGTTTTGTAACCCAAGGCCATGTGACAAGACTTTAAAGCTCTTAGTACAGTGTGTTTACCTTGCAGGGCCTATCAGATGGGCCGTGGGGAAGGATCTTAAATAACACAGACACACCGGCAGGCGTTAAACAGACCCGGCCCCTTTAACACAGAGGAGGACCTGGCTGGAGAGTCCAGTGGGGAGGGTGCTTGCCTGGCATGTGGCTGGCCCAGGTGCAATCTCGGATACCCGCCACAGTCCCATGAGCCCGCCGGGAAAGAGAAGGCCTGAGTACTGCACCGCAGGGCAGGGTATGGCCCAAACCAACCCCAAACACAAGTAACACATCTCCTGAACGAAGCCGGATCCCGCCGGCTTCTGCAGTAGCAGCCAGAGAGCGCCCCTGCGGCCGCGGGAAGTGACAGCGCGGCTCCCGGCCCTGCCCTCTGGGAGGCCGGCGAGGTTCAGGCTGTGCGAGGCTCCGCAAAGGTCAGCCAACTGGCAGAGTCCCCGGGCTGGCAGGAGGACGTCTGTCGTGTCCACTGGGGGTCAGGTGAGCGGCAGCGCCGCCCGCGGGCGCCAGCGAGGGTCCGTGAACGCAGCCACATCGCCCCTGGTGGGCAGAGGCAGAGACAAGGAAGAGCATTTGAGCAGATGCAGGAACGAGGACTGCGGTGTCTGACTTTCAGCAGCGGTGACAGGGCTGCACCGGCGGGGTGGGGGCTGGTGGGGGCGGGCAAGGCCTTGCCCTGCACGAGGCAGGTCCGGGTTCAGCCCCTGGCACCGCGTGTGGTCCTCAAGCACCACTAGGGGTGATGTGGAATAGAGCGAGCAGTAAGCCCAGAGCACCTCTGGGGTGCTCCCAACATCCCCTCCCCTGCAAAAAAAAAAAAACTGCTAAAAACCCACACCCCAAAATAATGGGAGTTCTTTGGAGACGGTGGAAAAAACAAGCCCAGAGACGTGGTTTTGTGGGAGAGCGCCACCTAGCGGGAGAGGGCGGCCTAGTGGGAGAGCGCCACCTAGAGGGAGAGGGCGGCCTAGCGGGAGAGCGCGGCCTAGCGGGAGAGGGCAGCCTAGAGAGCGCCACCTAGTGGGGAGACCACCTCCCAGTGGGAAAAGGGATGCATAGGGTGAGAGCGCCTCCCAGTGGGAGAGGGTTGCATAGGGCGAGAGCGCCTCCCAGTGGGAGAGGGTTGCATAGGGCGAGAGCGCCTCCCAGTGGGAGAGGGTTGCATAGGGCGAGAGCGCCTCCCAGTGGGAGAGGGTTGCATAGGGCGAGAGCGCCTCCCAGTGGGAAGAGCGCCACGGAGCAGGTGTGAGGCTGTGAGCTGGAGTTTGGTGCCTCTCAATGTGCGGCTGGGAGCCGCAGCGGAGTGCGGTGTCAGGCAGGGCAATCAAACTCACGTGAGCACCTCGATCACATGTGTGACCCAGATCACCACAATACAAATAGGGAGGGGAAAAGGGCGGGCGCCACCGTTCAGTGGGCAGGACACTGGCCTTGCACGTGGCTGGCCGAGTGGGGTTCGATCCCTGGCAACCCCATAGGGTCCCCCAAGCCCCACCAGGAGTGATTCCTCAGTGCAGAGCCAGGAGTAAACCCTGAGCATCACTGGGTTTGGCCAAAAAAAGGAAAAAAGGACAAAAAACTACTACACTGAGTTAACAATCTGCCCTTCTCTGTAAAGAGAAATGGAGGGAAACATACACAGCATCTCTCATAGGCGCAAACCCACCAAAGATCACCCATGAGAAATCAAACTGTGGTCTAGTCACCCACTCGAGCACCACGTATTGGTGAGCACGAAGGAGTCAAGTACATGAAATACGCTGAATGCTAACCATGCTACTTGAGGCAAAAAAAAAAAAAAAAGCTCTCCAAAGGCTAATTTTTCCTTTGTAAGGGACTTCTGTTTTTAAAGAATAGTTCTAGGTTTACAGAAAACTTCTGCAGAAGGTACTAATAGAGCCTTCCCCAAGAGAGGCTCCATTGTTTATGTTTTGTTTTGTCTCTTCTGGTTCTTGGGCCACACCGGCTGTCCTGAGGATTTACTCCTGGCTCTGCACTCAAGCTGCTCTCCTGGGGCTCAGGATCGTGAGATGATTGAACTCCTGATTGAACTCAAGTTCAGGGTTGAACTTGAGTCGGCAGCATGCAAGGCAAGAACTGACCCGCTGTAATAACAGTCCGGCACCCTCATGTCTGTTTGTTATTCTTTAATTACATTAAAAACACTTTAAAAACACACATGTAAGGGGGTGGTGGGAGGGATGCAGGTACCATTGGTGGTGGAAAATGGGCACTGGTGGAGGGATGGGTACTCAATCACTGTATGACTGAAATGCAAGCATGGAAGTCTATAATGGTACCCCCACGATGATTTCCTAATAAAATTTTTTTAATTAAAAAAAACTTGTGTATATGCAATCTCAGGTAGAAACACAACTCTAGGTAGCATATATGGACATACACAAAAGGGCAAACAAATGGTAAAGGCAGGATTCTGGGTGGTGACTACCCCAGGCGGGGGAAGAGCAAATGCATACAGGAGATGAACCACACAATTAGCTGTAAAACGTTCTTATAGCATTGGGGACTGGTGGTGGATGCTTTGCAGCTATTTATTTTTCTTTCATCATTTTGCATTTCAGGCCACACTGGGCGGTGCTCAGGGCTCTCGGGGTACTGGGGATCTCGGACTTGGCCGCACGCAAACCCAGTGCCCTACCCACTGCCTCAGCGCCCCAGCCCAGCTACTACTCTTAACAGGAACTAAACATGGGCTGGTTAACGGTTCACAATCAATGTCCTGTCCCAACCCCCAGAACCAACGGACTGTCCCAGTACTGAAGGGACTGTGTGGGGCTGGGGGTACCCCATCCCCCTCCGAGGCAGGGCAGAGCACATGCCTGACACGTGTGAGGTCAGGGTTCATTCCCGGTGCTGGGGAGACAAAGGTGCAGATGTGATGTAATGAAATCACATCAGGACGGGGCCTCTGTGATCATGGGGGTCCTCGCGGGAAGATTCATCACAAAGACATGCAAGGCGGGGAAAGAGAAAGGAACTCGGTCTTCCTCTGGTCTTATTCGGGAGGGCAGTGGCGGCGCCTGTTACCCCTGGCAGGAACCGACCAGGGAAGGCCGTGTGCAAGGCCAGTGCCTTACCAGCCACCGTTGCCCTGGTCCCCTCCCCTCCAGTCCTGCGAAGCCGCCAGCCTCGCCTGAATCCGGACAAGGGCAGCTTACACTGAGATGCAGGGGATTGAACCCGGGTTGGCCCGTGCAAGGCACACAGCCTACGGTACTCCAGCCCGATGTCCCATCCACAAAGCGGCAGAAAGACCAACGCTCCTGGTTTGAAGCCACGAAGTGTTATCTGGGCAGAAGGAGGCTGATGTGGTGGGCCAGGCATGGATCGCCGATGCCACGGGGTATGGTCAACCCAGGGATGCACCCAGATCCAACGCAAAACGCAAACAAAACAAGAAAGGGGGCCGGAGCGACAGCACAGTGGCCCTGGCCTTGCACGCGGCTGACCGGGGTTCGATCCTCAGCATCCCATAGAGTCACCAGAGCACCGCCAGGGATGCGGGCACCCAAACAAACCAATAAGGGAGAGAGGGATGGGGGGGAGGGGGGGCGGGGAGCCTCTACTGCAGCCCCGAGTGGGGGAAACCTTTGCAAACACCGCCCGCTCCCAAGGCGCCCCCTGGCCCCCGAGGTCCCTCTGCCAGTCTGCCCGCGCCCCCTTCCAAAGCCTAGAAGACACCGGCAAAGCCACGGGGGCTGGAGCAATAGCACAGCGGGGAGGGCGTTTGCCTTGCACGCCATCCCATATGGTCCCCTGAGCACCGCCAGGGCTGATTCCTGAGTGCAGAGCCAGGAGTAACCCCTATGCATCGCCAGGTGTGACCCAAAAAAAAAGCAAAAAAAAAAAGAAACCGGCAAAGCCGTCCGGGCCGATGCCCAGGGCCGTCCCGCCGAGCCCCGGGAGCAGCACGACGCCCGCGACGCCCCCGCAGCATGATGCGGGGGGCGCGGGGGGCGCCCGGGCAGCTCGCGCGCGTGGCTGCCTCGGAGCAGGGCCGCGATCGCGCCGCGTTCCACGGACCCTTCTCCGACGGGGCCGTGACGAGCCGCCCCCCAAGCCGCCTCCCTCGGCCGGGAGCAACTTACGCGCGGGGAGCCGCGCCCGGGGCCCTCCGCGCCGTCGCGCCAGCAGGCCGGGCCCCTGGACTGGCCGGGGAGAGCCGGGCGGGCCGGCGGGCTCGGGCACCACGCGGACCCGGAGCCCCGCGGCCGGCGCAGTTGAAAAAGCCGCGCCGGGCCGGGCCGCGGGCGGAGCCGCCGGGCCGGCCGAGCCACTCAGGAGCCGGCCCCGGCCCCAGCCCCGAGCCGCCCGGGGCCGCCCCGCCGCGAGGCACGCCGGGATTTGTAGTCCGCTTCCGGGACGGCGCGCCTCTCCCCCGCCCCCCCACCGCGTTTCCCCGCCTTGCACCGGCGCCAGGACTTGGCCCCGCCCCTTCCCACTCGCCGACTTCCTGGTGGCGGCGCCGTCGGCGCGCCCGCCTACACTTCCCAGAAGTCTCTTCTCCGCGGCGGGCGCGGGGCGAGCTGCCCCCCGGGACTACAGTTCCCAGAAGCCCCGCGGAGACGCGCGTCCCTCTCGCCGCTCCGGGACCACAATTCCCAGAGACGCTCCGGCTGCCCCGCGCCCCGCGCCCTCCCTCGGCCTCCTCGGGGCCTGGCTGGACTCCGGCCGCCCGGCGGGCCCCCCGGCGCCGACGTGAGCGTCGCCGCCCGGCGCCGGCGTCGCCTCGGCCGCCCCGTGCGGCCCCCCGGCCCGCGGCCCCCCGTGCAGGCCGCCGCGGCCGGCCCGAGCGGTGACCTGGCGGGCCGCGCCTGCGCCCTGCCCCGTTTCCTGCCTGGCTGGTGGCGGCGGCCATTTTGTCCATCCTCCTCCTCCTCCTGCTCCTCCTGGTTGGAGCGCAGTGTCCGGAGCGGGCTGGGGGGAGAGAGACCTAGCGCAGGGTTCGGTGCCTCTGCCCCGGTGCCCGGCCGTGGCCCGGAGCCCCCCTCCCCTTCCTCCCCGCCCCCTCCCCTCCCCGGCCCTGCCCTCCCCCCGCTCCCGGGATCGCTCCGTCGCACCCACCATGATGGAAGACGACGGGCAGCCCCGGACCCTGTGAGTACCCGGGCCGGGCGCGGGCGCCCCGTGCATCCCCGCCCCCCGCGGGCCCCCCGGCCCGGCCGCCGCGCTCCGGCCGGGCCCCTCCCCGGGGGGCGCGGGCGTGCGCACGGCGGCGGCTGTCAGGGCCGGGCGGCGGGAGGGGGGCCCGCGGCTGGGCCCCGGCGCGCCCGCCCGCCCTGCCCGGCGCCCCCCGGACGGCTCGCGGGCCGGGCGGGGCGGCCGGGCGGCGGCGGGGCCCGGGGCCGCCCCGGCGCCCGGCTCGCGGGGCCCCACGTGCCCCGGCTGTCAGCGACGCCCGCGGGGCGCCCGCTGCCCGGCCGGCGCCCGGGGCCGCCGCTCCCGCCGCCCGGGCCCCGGCGGGGCGCAGAGTTGCGGGCGCCGCGCCCCCCGCGCCCCCCGCGCCCCGCGCCGGCCCCCGGGGAGCGCCCGCCGCCGCGCTCGCCCGCCCGCCCCAATGAATGAACCGCGGCCGGCCCGGGCTGCTCCGGGCCCCGAGCGAAGAGTGATGACTCAGCACGGGCGCTCCCCGCACCCGTCCCCCGCACCCGCCGAGGGGGCCCGGGCCGGGCGGCGCGCACACGGCGCGGGGGCACGGGGGGCACGGCGGGGCCGGCCGCGCTTTGTTGTCCCCGTGCCCCCCGCCCGGTGCTCCCGGGGAGCTGGGCGCGCTGCGGGCGCGGCTGTCAGGCGGGGGAGTCGGGGCCCCGGGGGTCGGGCCGGCTGGCCGGGTGGGTGAAGTTCCCCTGGCGTCCCCGCTGGCCGCCAGATGGACGCCTGCGTCCGCGCGATTGCCACCGGCTCGTGGCGGGCGGGCGGGCTCGGTGGCGCTGGTGCCCTTTTCTATTCCCGCCGCTCCCAGCGCCTCGGGGTCCGCGGGCATCTGCCCCCTCGGACCGACCGACTGACCGCTGGGCCTGCCCCGGTGCTTTCTGCTCCCTCGTCCCAGACAGAGAAAAGCCGCGCAGGGTCGCTCTTGCAGTTTGCCCTTTAGTGTCTGGGAGCCCGGGCTGGGTGTTTGGTTAGGGGCGGGTACTTGGAAGCATCTGGGAAAGCCACCTAGCTGGCGCGGACTCCGCCGAGAGAGAAGTTACTTTGTGTCCAAAACATCCGAAATGTCATGCGTGCGTGATGATGGCTTTGGGACAGCTCCTGGGTAGTGTCCTGACGCATCGCTCCTGCACGGGGGCTGGAGTGGGGATACAGTGGGTAGGGCGCTTGCCTTGCACGCCGCCGGCCAGGGTTTAGTCCTCAGCATCCCAGTATGGTCCCCTGAGTACCGCCAGGAGTAAGCCCTGAGCGTTCCCGGGTATAGCCCTCCCAGCCCCCACCTTTCCCCCCCCCCCCCAAGGAGAGGGATTCAGGTCTTGCTAAAGAACCCGCTGTGTCGGGGCTGTCCTACAGCGGGTCGCGCGCTGGCCAGCCACCTGGCCACTCTCGCCGGATCCCGGGCACAGCTGGCGGCGGCAGTCCCTCAGCAGAGCTAGGTGGGTGCAGCAACAAGCAGACAAACTAAACATGCAGGTTCAGTGCCCTTGATTCCTGTAACTGTCTTTGCACGGGTCTTTCTTCCCGTGTAACCTTTCCCGGTAGACCAATTGGCCCACTTTTGGAAAAAGTTAGCCCATCTCCTCTTCCCTCCTGTTCTCTCTTTGAAACACACGTGAGTCATCTGTGTGCAGCTGTGGGAACTGTGACATTCTGTTGTTGTGAGCCAGAAAGCAGCCGATTAGTGGTACCTTCGTGACACAGGGTGTCCCTGTGCCTTCGCCCTCTGCCTTGCCCCTGCGCCCATCTGGGCGGGAAGGACTCCCCATCCTCCTGAGCCTCAGGAGCTGCTGCGATATTTGACAGTGCTCAGGCTGCTTTTATTGACATTCGGTCCTTTATTTTATGGTCCGGAATGATTTTAAACGTTAGACGTAACCGTCAGTGTGATTTGGTCTGATTTTTGTGTCTTGGGGGAAAATTCCAATGTAAACATTTTAGGTAAAAGAAATGCCACGCAATGGAGACTTTTGTCTATTTTAATGGAAAATCGTGCAGTCTTTCGTGGGTCATCTTATATATTTCTCCTTAAAGATCAAGCAACCTGGTTAGGACAATAACCTGGCGAGAACTTGGCCCCCAGCAGGGCCTTCCCTGGCTCCCCACGGGAAGCGCGACTTGCCTTTTGCTCCGGGATCTGTAGGATTGGTTCTCACGTGGCGAGTATGTTTCTGAAGAATGTACTCTTCATAAAATTGATGTTAAAACTGTTTCCTTAAAATGCCTGTGTGTTACTAGTGAGGTTTTTTTCCCTGCAGACACACACAAGCTAAGACATATGGTTCTATCATCAGAAAGCAATATGGTGTTTATAGCCTAGGTAGGTCTTTAAATATTCATTACCTACATGATTACTAATTTATTTGATGGTATTTAAAGTGGTAAAGAATTGCTTTGATGTTGAGCCTAAAGTTTGTCATATCGTTGCTTTAAGGGTCTTTTTTTTTTCTGATGTTCTTCACTGTCACTTGACCCTTCTCTGGGGGTGGTCCATACTGTGGCCTCGAGACACAGAATGAGGTGGTGTGTGAGCCGCCCCGCAGTGTCTGGCATTGCGGTGCCATTGTAGGACCCACAGTTCCGACTTGCTTTCCTGGTGGCTTGGGGTGCGGTGATTTCCTCCATCATGTCCCGACTTCAGGGTGACAAGATCCTCATGCTCTGCCATGTGTCCTGCCAAAGGCACCAAGCGGGTGGGAACTGTGGCTCTCGGACTAAACCGTATGACATGATGCGATGGTCCTGCTGTGAAGTTGGTCTGCCTTCCTGAAAGAGACGTGGTTAGGATGAGGAAATGCACCAGTGACGAGAGTGTAGCCTGAACAGCTCAGGGCGGGAGCAGGGGAGGACGGTGCCGTTATACCCCACTGCCTGCTTGACCGGCGCACACCGTGCATCTGGCTATACTCGGGCGGTAATTGAGGCCCTTACTGACTTACGCTGCTTTCTTGAAAACATGCATGTCTGTGTAAGTCGGTATTCTTCACTGAACTGGTCGATAAGCTGTTCTTCTGGGACCTTCCCTCTGCTCTCCTTCTTCAAACAGAATATCGACTTATTGATGAGTTGGTCGGAGGCCCACCGGAGGATATTGGTGCAAACTCTCTCACACAGAAACGTGCTGAGAGCAGAAGCAGAAATGTTCCTTCCGTGGACATTAGGCCACTGAAGCTGGGTTCAGGTCCTGGGAACTTCTGGGCACTCTGGGTGTCCGAGTGGCATTCGTCTCCTGAGAGGCCTGATGCTCGTAACTTAGAATTCCGCCCGGTTGGACATAGGAAGTAGTTTAGCAACATGAACTTTTGCCTATTGCGGAACTGCCAAGAATCAAGTCCCACACCGTATTGATTGCCACCTCGCCGAGGGATAAAGGCTCATTTTCCGTTTTGAATGGTTCTCCCGTCGCCCCGTCCTTAGAAGGCAGAGCAGGCCTGAAGAGTGCCTTTTTCTCTGTTTCCCCCCCTTGAGTTGAAGTCGCGTTTAGAACTTCTAATTCTTTGCTCTTGAATCCAAGGCCTCTCAATCCAGGAGTTTGTGGTCTTCAAGTGTAAATTTTACTTGTTTTTGGGTTTTGGACCACACCTGCTGATGCTCAGGCGTTACTCCTAGTTCTGCTCTCAGGGATCACTCCTGACAGTGCTCAGGGGGCCATATGGGATGCCAGGAAACAAACTTGGGTCTGCCACTTGCGTGGCAGCTGCCGCCTTACCCTTGGAACCTTAGAATGTGTTGAGTGCTGCCTAATCAGAGCAGAAAGTGAAGCCTGGAAATCATAATTTAGAAAGAAAGAGAGCTTATATTACCGGGCGACTATATTAGCAGGAAAATGTTGAGCATTTGCCCCAAATATTTTTATTACTATTTATTTTGGGATAGTTTTACGATAATGTAAAAGAGTTATTTTGAGCAGTATTTTTAAAACTATACTCTGTTTCTGATTTAAGTATCAACGATGGGAAGCCAGAGGGATAGTACAGGTTTTTGGTGTGTTTTGATTTGTTTTGGTTTTGGATTTTGGGTCACAACTGGTGATGGTCGGGGGTTACTCTTGGCTCTGTGCTCAGGAGTTAATCCTGCCTGGGCTCGGGGGACCCACATGCGATGACAGGGATGGAATCTGGGTGGCCGAATGCAAGGCGAATGCCCTGCCCTCTAGCACAGGCTTAAGGCACATGCCTTGCATGTGGTCCGCCACCGCTTGATCTCTGGAATCACATACTCCCCAAGCACAGAGCCAGGGGTAAGCCCTGAGCACCCCAATAAAATGATAGATAAAAAGTTATTACGTGTATTGAAGGCATATGCAAATGAATGAAATACAAAGCTCTGACGGAAAGGCAATTTGGGTCAAGTTTAAGTATAGAGTAAATTATATTCTTTCAATTCTGCTAAATTAAGATGTTCCACCTATGATGGCATTCCTTTCTATAAGAACTTTTGTTTTTAAGAATATGGTTTAATGAGCTTTATTTAGCATTTTTTGGGGGGTCACACCCAGTGATATTCAGGGGTTACTCCTGGTATTTAGTAATTACTCCTGGTGCTGCTCCGGGGACCATATGGGATGCCAGGGATTGAACCTGAGTCAGCCACATGCAAGGCAAATGTCCAACCTGCTGTATTATTGCTCTAGCCCCTGTAGTAACTTTTGAAATTGCTGCTTCACTAGTGGATTTTTAGTGCTATTTGAAAAATAAGAAACCTTAAAATATACTTCTCTTTAATTATTTCACAACTATCAAAACTTAGACTATTTTTTTTTAATTTGGCATCAGTGCATGAAACAATATATATAAACGGTATCTCTAGAAATCCTTTCTGCCCCGTTAGAAATAAACACAATAAAAAAAAAAGTTGTATTAAATGATAGCTTTTTTGGTGGCTGTTAGCTAAGGGAGAATATGCCCATATTTAAACAGTAATGCAAATGTAGAACTGCTTAAATTATTGAAATTGTGTTACAGTAAAATATTCTAAAGGTTACAGTTTAGCTTTAATATGTGAAAATCTGTTTATCCGCTCTCAGTAGAAACGAACTCACTAGCACTGCAGGTTAGATGATGCTGTTTGGAGGACGAAGGTCACTTGTTCGTTTTCTTTATAGTTTGGTCTGTGTCAACTCCCCCCCCCCCCAGGATTTATGACTGTAGGCTCACCAATCCCAAACCTTATGCGTTAAAGAGGAATAGGCAATAATCTTAGAAATTCCCCTACTATTGGAAGGAGTCTGCCACGGGCGGGCCTGCTGGTGGGCGCGCTGTGCTGACAGTTAGAAGGCAAAGACAGCAGACGGCCAGGATGACCACCTCCCCCCCCTTTTTTTTTAATGTTTCGCTTAACCTTGCTTTTCTCAGTATATTTTCCCCTGTTATTGTGTTATAAAACAGTTGTATGTTTCAATGGTAATCACAGATGTAAGACTTGGATTTGTTGTTTTGTTTTAGAGCTAAGTTTCCAGATGTCGCATTTCTAGTTCGGAAAATAAAATGCTTTTTCCTTATAGAAACTGTTAAATATTAACAAATATTATGTGGATTATGAGGTTGCTGCCAGCAGATGCAAGGTTTAGGAATTGAACACCGAGAAACTACACAGACTTCTCAGGGGCCCGGAGCCTTGTGCAGTGGGGAGGCGCTCGCCTTGCCGGCAGCTGACCTGGGTCAGTCCCCGGCATCCCATGTGGCCCCCAGCGCCACCAGGAGGGATTGGTCCCTGAGCGCAGAGCCGGGAGTTACCCTGAGCACAGCCGGTTATAGCTCCTAAACCAAAATAATAATACTGATGATAATAACAATACTTTCTGGACTTTGGCAGTTGACTAAGCTCAATTCAGAGAAGTCCATGATACAAGCTAAAACCGAAATGATTTTGGAAGAGTGTATGTAAAGGGGGGTGCTTTTCTAGTTTTTAAACTTAGCTGCATTTTACATTTCTTCAATGTATCACTGTCATCCTGTTGCTCACAGATGTGCTTGAGCGGGCACCAGTAACGTCTCCCTTGTAAGACTTGTTGTGACTGTTTTTGGCATATTGAATATGCCACGGGTAGCTTGCCAGGCTCTGCCGTGCAGGTGGGATACTCTCGGTAGCTTGCCGGGCTCTCTGAGAGGGATGGAGGAATCGAACACGGGTCAGCCGCGTGCAAGGCAAACGCCCTACCCGCTGTGCTATTATAAAATAAATATATTTGATATATTTTGTTATTATTTTTAAATTTTTTAATGAAACATCATGAGATACAATTACAGACTTACACACTTTCATGATTTGATATATATTTAATATAAAGAAAATACAAAGAAGTCTTTAGCCTTTGTTACCTACAGAGAAATGTGTTTTATTGTTTCTGATGCCGGTTTGGGGAGGGTGCCCAGGAGCTGCCCTGGGCCTCTCACAGGCCAGGCGTGCGCCCAGCCCCTTGGGCATTTGGGTTCAGAAACTGTTGCTGCACGCTGCTCTCCTGAGCCACCCGGGCACTTCATCCAGAGCAGTGTCATTAGCTACACAAAACTTGCTTTTCTGTGTTTTTTATTCTTTTTTTTTTCCATATATATATATATATATATATAATTGCTTTGGTTGGGCTCAAAGACAAACTCACTTTATACCTAATAATATTCGTTTATTTATGGTCAGATGTCTTAATAAGTATTTGTGTATTATTTGTGTATGTATGTTATGCATTATTTTAAATTGTAGCACAGTGGGTAGGGTGTTTGCCTTGCCTGGGGCCGACCCAGGTTCGATTCCTCCACCCCTCTCGGAGAGCCCGGCAAGCTCCCCGTGACATATTCGATATGCCAAAAACAGTAACAACAAGTCTCACAATGGAGACATTACTGGTGCCCGCTCGAGCAAATCGATGAGCAACGGGATGACAGTGATACCGTGATTTAAATCTATACATTACAGTTACCTTATGACCGCTTTATATGGTGTATGCCCGGCCATATTGGTTTGTCTTTTGTTTTTTTTGTTTTTTTTTAGGCCAGTAATTTATTTATTTATTTATTTATTTATTTATTTTTTAATTTTTTATTGTGGAAAGTTACAAAGTTACAAAGTTTTCAGGTTTAAATCTCAGTTATACAATGCTCGAATACCCATCCCTTCTTGGTTTGTCTTTTGAAGTGCTACTGTAGTAGCTTAAGAATAAGTGTTTTTTTCTCGAGTGTTAGTCTTACCGTCAGAAGATTGGTCTTAATTAGGAAATTTGGGGGATTTTTGTTTGTGTTTTGGGTCACACCCAGCCACACTCAGGGCGTACTCCTGGCTCTGTGCTCAGTAATTGCCCCCGGCGGTGCCCTGGGAACCATCTGCAACGCCGGGGATTGAACCTGGTGGGCTGCGTGCAAGACGAGCGCCCTACCCTCTGCACTACGGCCCCAGCCCCTTCAGTTAGAAGGATGTTACTGACGATAGAGGACACGCAAGTGAAGTAGCAGGCGCTGAGGTAAATGCTGATGCCGGGGCTGAAGGGAAGTTGCTGACCGTGTCTTTTCCTCCCCCTCACGCAGATACGTAGGTAACCTCTCGAGAGATGTGACCGAAGTCCTCATCCTTCAGTTATTCAGTCAGATCGGGCCCTGTAAAAGCTGTAAAATGATAACAGAGGTAAGCGCTCCCCGCGCCCATGTGCTGGGTATTGACATGTTGGAAAACACCACTTGATTGATACTGGCTTTCAAATGTTCTTCACGGCTCAGGGGCCTTGCACGTGCGACGCCTGGGTGAGGTTGAACATTACCACATTCTTTTTAGATCATTTTGAGCCCCCGGTTATTTTGATAGATTCCCTTTTTGTGTGTTGACTTCTTTGAGTTGGCTGGACTAGGTTTCAAACGTTTTTATTTGAGAGGCCAAAGGTTCTGTGCTGTTCCGCTCGAAGACCCTTCTTTAAACGATGTACTTCTCTTCATCTAAAAAGTTTCATTAGCGCCTATCTTGGTGTTAAAAAATGAGATCGGACTTCTTATAAGGAGTCCCTTAAGAGTCGTTAACTAGTCAAATAGTGTGCGTGTGCAATGGGAGAATTGGCACCTGTGAAAGATTAGGTTAGGTTATGGTCCACCATGCAACATCACGTGCTTTTTTATTTTTAATAAATGCTGACGTCTGCTCTCGTAGGTGGGCATTTCAATTGTCAGGGTAATCTGTTTCACTTTTTCTGCTTAAGACTGTGGCAGTGCCCAGTGACTTCCATTTCAGTGTGTTCTCCAAGTCTTCCTTTCCGTTCATCCACATTCTCTCGGACCTTTTGTTGTGCGCGGGGCACTGCGGTAAGTGCCAGGGCTGCAGTGGGGGACGAGGCAGCCAGGGCCCGGAGGGTTTCACAGGGTGACAGAGACGGTCTGGGTGGTGCCTCGGAGCAGACAGCGTCAAGTGCTGCGGGAAGGGCGGGGCAGGCAGGTCCTTGGGCCCTCCAGCCACCTTCACTGGAGTGGGCCTGAGGCCCAGAAAGCTCGTAGTAGCAACTCTGGCTAGAACGGAGTGTAGGGAAGAAGGGCTGTCCGGCAGGGAGGACGTTGACTCCGGCCTGGGAGGTGGGCAGGCTGGAGCGTGCTGGGCTGGCCTAGTCGCACGCGTTGGTGAAGATACGCCTCTTAGCACGGGAGGAGTTCATGTTAGATCTTGAGCCAGAGAACTGTTATAAATCTCTACGGTGAATTGGCCTCCGGACCTCTTCACTGATAACTGTCACTCTTCTTCCCTTCTGCCTTCGATTACTTTTTCATTCATTCTTTGATTAATAAAGTGGCTCTGTGCTAGGCACTTGTCAGAGCGCTAGCAATGGAATGGCGAGATCCTTCCGTTAGGAGTAAGTCACGAGGAGGTGAGCGTTCCGGGAAGTTGGAGAGTTGGTGCTGTCTGGGCTAGGTGGTAAGGGAGGTCGCCTAGAGTGACAAGAGGATGCTTCTGTTTGTTTGGGGCCACACCCGGCAATGCTCAGGAGTTCTGCGCGACTGCACACAGGTGTCACGCCTGAGTGATGGGATTCCTAGGGTTCTCCTCCATGCAGATGCTGTTGCTAAGGAGATGGCTGCGGGACAGACAGGCCGCATGGGGCAGTGCTCTGCGGCCCATCTGGGGTGCCCGGGATTGAACCTAGACACATGCAAGGCACATGTTTGCAAGGCAAGCGCCCCACCCACTGTACTGTCTCTCTGACCCCAAGGTACCGTTTCTTAAAGTCAGATGTCAAAGAAGAAATGACAGCCCCAAAGGCCTTGCTTGATGTGTTTCGGACTTAGACCCAGAGGGCTGGGTCTTAGGGAGTGGAGGGTAATGAATACAAGGAGATGTAGGAATTTGAGGGAGGGTTCACATAAAGTGAGAGAGAATTTGAATCATATTCTGTGGTTGCAATGGCATTTTAAGCAAGGTAACGAGGTGTTCTGGTTTCCCCTTTTAAGGCAGTGATTGGAGAATGATTGTTGTGTATAAAAGAACTGTAAGTGGCAGGGCTGGAGTGATAGCACAGTGGGTAGGGCGTTTGCCTTGCACGAGGCTGACCTGGGTTCAAATCCCAGCATCCCATATGGTCCCCTGAGCACCGCCAGGGGTGATTCCTGAGTGCATGAGCCAGGAGTGACCCCTGTGCATTGCTGGGTGTGACCCAAAAAGCAAAAAAAAAAAAAAAGAACTGTAGGTGGCAGAGTGGAAGGAGAAGCACCCACAGGTTGACTTCAGGTGAGGGATGCCGGGGACCTGTTCTTTGGAGTGGTGGCCTTTGAAATAGAGGAGAGAGATCCTCATCCGGATCCGTGGTGAGGCAGAATCGATGGGTCTGGAGTGGCGGTGGATCTGGCAGGAAGGAGAGCAGGAAGGCCCTAGGGTTCTCCTCCGAGCAGATGCTGTTGCTAAGGAGACGGCCGAGATGGACAGGGCCGTGTGGGGCAGTGGTGAGACTCGGGAGTTCTGTCTCGGCGCTGTTAGATTTGAGAAAGCGGTACATGAAGATGCTTGAGACCCCTCTGAAAGTCAGGCGCGGGAACGGGGTCACAGGTGGCAGAGAAGTGTCCGAAGTCAGCCAGAAGTTTCAGTGGTGAGCTTGGCTGGAAACGGACCGGAATGGGTCTCGGGGAGCGGGAGAGAACGGAAAGATCCATGAGAGAATGTTGGAGAAATCTGAGCATTTATTTTGACTTTTTTTTCAAACCTGTGTGCGTATTATATAGCCATTTGCGGACTAAAGGATTTGAAGTAAATCTTTGTCATTTCTATTCAACGACTTGTACTTTGAACTCGTAAGTAGTTGTAAAATCTGATATTTCTGTCTTGGTATTGATGTCATCCAACAAAAATCGGTGGCAACAATGAAGGTAAGGACCCAGCTGGTTGTCAGAGTGCGGCTTGGTGGTGGCGGTGGTGTGGGGTACGAGAAGCCCCCGAGGGCGCGAGCCCCGCACACATGAGCTGCTTCTCCTGCCATGCGTTTCATGTTAGTATGTGAAAAATTCCTTAATTTTATTATTTTTCTCAGATTCTGTCTTCTCCCTATGTGCTATGACAAATGCATTAATATTCCGTATATTATCAGTTCTAAGGTAAAGACGTTTTATCATCCGTAACAGTTGGAATGGGAACCGTCTCGTGGTGCCTTAAAGGAGCAGCACTGCGCTGTGGGTGTGCGTCTGTGGGTTCGGTGCCGTGAACGGGCGCTGGCCTGGTGGCTTGCAGTCAGTACGCATGAGTAGACTAGCCAGCCCTGGGCTCCGGGACACCCTCCCCCTCCCGTCCCTCACCCCCGGGCGGTTAATGAGTGTTTTCCTGAGAGACCACCAGGGCAGTCTTACGAGCAGGGACTAAGGGGAGCATCAGCTAGTAGTGTTCACTTTTTACTTGCCTGGAAATAACTTCTTCAGTGAATGTTCCTGGTAAATGTTAACTCTTTTCGAGAGGAATCTGAGTGCGTGTTTTTATCTGAAGTCGTTTCCCATGCGTGCTTTCTCTACCTTGGCAGAGCGGCGTTCGAGTGACTGTGACAGTCGGATTTTGTGTGCGAGCCCATAGTTTTCCTCGTCAGCATTAATGATCACGCTTTCTTTCCCTCAAGGAAATGCCTCTGGTTACTTCGCCAATACTGTTTTAGACGTCTTGTTTTGGATTTTTCTTCTAAAACTTTCCTGGAATGAAAAACCGTGGTGGTTGAAAGATCTTTATTTTATCGGTATTTTTATCCCCTTTGTAAGTGCAATTAGAATTCCATATTTTAAGTATTTTTTAGGACCTTTTAGATGAATCCATGATGAATACTTTGTCTTATGTTAAAAAACCATTTCTACTGTTGGTATGGATTGTAGTTTCATAAAATTTGTTTCCACTTTGGAAGGTAATGAGGTTGTTTAGTATTAATTACTTTCTTACCTTTTCAAGTACCTGTTTGCCAGCAGCTGTCAGATGTAGTGTTTTATGATATATCTAATATTTCTTCTGTTGGTTTTGTGATAGAAAGTCATAGTTTTATCCTGGAATATTTTGTGCATATATTTTAGAAATACTTGATTACCAATTTTTTGTTGTTATTGTTGGAAGACCAAATTTAAATTTAAACTATGTAGAATTGCTGTACATTAGGATATTTTTGGGCAGTCATATTAACAACTGATTCTAAATTCCAGAGCTGTGTGTTTTTATTCTCATTCCTTCCTTATCTGAAATACAGAATCTTGTCTTGGACATAATACCATCACATACATAGCACTATTCCTAATGTTGATCAGGTAGGAGGTTTGTGAAGTGGATTCATTTCTGTATTTTTTATAGTCATGGGATATGGTTTATGAACATAAATAGAATTCATCCTTTTGAAAATGTTGGGAAAGAAGAGGAGTGGTAAGAAGTGGGTGGTCCTTTGTTCTCAGATGTGAACTTGGCATTGTGTTTGGTCTAACGAACTTCTATTTTGTGTTTTACATATTTCCCTAGAATTTAAAAAATTTAATGCATCACGCTTCTAAGTTGCCTTTTATAGTTCTGTTTGAGTACGGGAATGTTCTCAGGTGCAAGTCAGTCACGGCTGTAAATCTCACCTTTAAAGTGTTAGGCTTTCATAAGCTTATGCAGTCTCACCGTGTACATTCCTAGCTGTCAGTAATGTTTTCTCCTGGATTTTCTTCTCAGCAACCCGATAGCAGAAGGGTCAACTCTTCTGTTGGATTTTCTGTTTTGCAGCATACAAGCAATGACCCATATTGCTTTGTGGAATTTTATGAACACAGAGATGCAGCTGCTGCATTAGCTGCTATGAATGGGAGAAAAATTTTGGGAAAGGTAAGACGATAGAATGATGATACCGTGTCTGATGTGCATGTCCAAGTGGCGTGTGTCCCTTCGTGTCAGGGTTTAGACACTCAGCTCTTCCACGTGACGGTTGCTCTGTTCAGTCGGGTGCCTTTACAGAGTCCTGCTTGATCATTATTTAATACGTGGTGTTGCGACTTCCGCTGGCATGCCTAATAATTGTATTAAATATAATCTTTATTTTTAGGAGGTCAAAGTAAACTGGGCAACAACACCAAGTAGCCAGAAAAAAGATACTTCCAGTAAGTACTCACGCTGCGTTTCGTGTGGCAGTGGTCGGAAACGGTCCTGGCGGCATTCCTGCTTATTCAGGGTTTTTTTTTTCTTCCCTTCGTGTTGCCTCGAAAAGTTGAGTGGGTGAATTTCTTGAGTATTTGATTACCAAATGCTTTGATTTCAGATCACTTCCATGTGTTTGTTGGGGATTTGAGTCCAGAAATTACAACAGAAGATATCAAATCAGCATTTGCCCCTTTTGGTAAAATATCGTAAGTATCATGATCAATACTCTACTCGGTAGTGATAGGCTGAACTGTGTATCATTAACTTGGATCAGAATTAAGGTTTTCTTTCCCTAGTGTGATTTTTTAATTTGTTTGTTTGTTTGTTTTGTTATTTTGATTAATAGATGTTGTTGAAAGTGTTAATGTCATTTTAATGTTTTGGGGTCTTGTTTTCATCTAATCCTGTGTATAATATGTTAAGAAGTTTTAAGTGATTTTGTTTGTTATCTCTGAAGCAGATGTTTGGGTGGTGAAACTTACAAAGCTCAACTTTTGTCAAATGTTTCAAAGATTCAGTGGTTAAAGATAAAGAGTTAATGATCAATGTTATGTATGCTATGTATTACATATTTATAGGAGTTTGTAAATGGGGAAAATAGGTATATATTGTATCTCTTGTCGTTAAATTGAAAATGTACATGTTTAATTATAATGATAAATGTGTTTTAACATTTTAGTTGAAAATGGTATTATGTATTAAAATGTTTCACTGTCTAAACCATAAGCCTTGGATTAATTGGTAGATTCTTTTTTTCTTCTAATTGTTAGTAATATTTGATTCTGCTAGTTAGGGCCTAAATGTGCTTTAATTTTTAAGAAAGTTTATGCTCAAATTTCGTTGCCTTTTACTTAATGAAGTATACTGGAAAATATAAAGTGGTTATAAGTTCTCTAAAATGTGTATCACAGTTTATCTTTCTGATTAAAATCAGTTTATGTGTTTATTTTCTGTACCTTTAAAGTACTTTACCGAAATAAGTTTTGGCTAAGAACAACAATTCTTTTATCTATACAATTTGTTGTTCTGCAAATCTATTTGAAAGAAAGATTTAATTCTTAATGTTCTATTTTGGTATTTGCTTTGCTTTTTAATCTCTAAATGTGGTAAGTAATATCGTTTTAAAAATCAGTGTTAAAAATAATACAGGTTGCTGTTTTTCGATCTTTATTTATACCTGAGACCTGCAGTTTTTCTAAAGTCCAAGTCACAATTAAAAGTAATAGCATTCTGGTTATTTTGCAGAATTGCTCATAAGAATGGACAGGATCTTGAAGGCTAACTGCAAGGAACTGTGCACACTGGAACTCAGTTGTAGATTTTTTTTCTCATTTCTATTTATTCTTATTATACATTATTTATATATACATATTTTAGTATTTACATTTTAACATTCTATATTCAGTGGAGTTCTATATTTCCAATCATTTTAACTTACTCACTAAAATTTCTGTGTAAATTTGTTGTTTTCGTACTGGTGTGCTTAGCATTGTTGTTAGTTTTTTATTCTCCTTTCTTAAATTTCTGAAAATGTCAATTTTTCAAAATTTACAGCTGCCCAAACTCCAAAATGATGGTAGAGAATTGACCAAGAAAAATAAAGAAATCTGTTAACAGGCCATGTATGCCTTTTTAATTCCTATTTTTTCCTCTTTTTCAATTTTTTAATATTTCATATATTTTGTATCACTAGGCAGAAGACATTTAACTATTTAGAGATTGCATGGTAAACTAGTTAGCATTGTTACAGTAATTTATAGAACCAGTAAACCTTAGCAGACACTAGCCAGTAGAAATTTAGAAAAGGAAACTATTGTTTCTATTAATCTTCAAATTTGAGCATTTAGTTTAGACAGCACAGGCTATGTGATTAGGTTGCATGTTTATTACATGTTTTTGTCCTACTGCTTTTTTCTAACAGGTAAAGAAGCGTTAGGGAGAGTTCAGGAATGGCTGTAGTTAATTAGGGCTAACTGGAATTTTATTTTAAAAAATGCTCACAATACAGTGTGTGTGGTTCCTTTTAGTTTTTATTTTTGAGGATGACGCTTCCCCCCCTCATTGAGCTGTGCTTCTTTTCACAGGGACGCTCGTGTAGTTAAAGACATGGCGACCGGAAAGTCCAAAGGCTATGGTTTCGTGTCTTTCTATAACAAACTGGTACGTGCTCTTGACTCTAATTTAAATATAATGCCAAATAATCGTCATTAGTCTTGAAACGGAAATATTCTTTGATGTTAACTGTGAACAGCTCTTATCCAGGTTGGGCGTTTTATTTTTTCATAAGCTTGAAAGTAATGAGCTCCGAGAGGGTGGGCTGATGGCAAGGAAGAATATTCAGGTTGCGTTTTCACGTGAGGGGGGGAAGGCATGTTTTAGGAATAAAGCTCAAGTGGCATCCGAAACAGTCTCAGGAGCCCGGAGGGAAGTGAAGTTCTGTTCTGCGTAACTGGAAATCGTGGTTTTAACTTCTTACAGAACTTCTGTAGCTGGGATATTCATGACTAGCAAATTATGGAAGTTTAAATAACTCACCTTAATTTTTGTGTGTCTTCTTTAAGAAAGGAGCTACCAAACTGATAAGCGTTTCGTATGAACTCTGTAACATCAAATCATAAAGTCATAAAGTAGACGTTTATGTAAACATTTTAATCTAGCTTTTAATAAGGAGGATTTTGTGGTTTTTTTGGTGGTGGTCGAGGTGGAGGGTGCTGAGCCACACACAGCGGTGCTCAGGGCTTACTCCTGGCTCTGTGCTCAGCGGTCAGCCCTGGGGGTGCTGGGGGACCATATGGGGGTGTCTGGTATTGAACCTGGATTGGCCACAAGCAAGACAGGCGCCCTCTGGACTACCTTTCCAGCCCTATAGGTAGACAAGATGATGATGATGATGATGATAATGATGATTGGCATTTTGGGTCACACCCGGCGATGCACAGGGGTTACTCCTGGCTCTGCACTCAGGAATTACCCCTGGCGGGGCTCAGGGGACCATATGGGATGCTGGGACTCGAACCCGGGTCGGCCGCGTGCAAGGCAAACACCCTACCCGATGTGCTATTACTCCAGCCCCTAGACAAGCATTTTTACAGTGTTCTGATTCATAATTCTGAAGGCTGCTTTTTTCAAATGAGTTTTAAGGGCCAGAGAGAGAGATGCTAGTGTAAGTTCCAGAACTTGCCTTGCGTGTGGCTGTCTTGGTTTGATCTCTAGCGTGTGGTCCCCTGAGCACTGCCAGGAGTAACCCCTGGATTACTGGTTGGGTATGACCCACCATTTTATTTTATTTTTTATTTTTTATTTTTTTTTGCTATTTGGGTCACACCCAGCGATGCTCAGGGGTTACTCCTAGCTCTGCACTCAGGAATTACCCCTGTTGGTGCTTTGAGGACCATATGGGATGCCGGGGATCGAACCCGGGTCAGCCGCAGGCAAGGCAAACGCCCTACCCGCTGTGCTATCACTCCGGCCCAGGGTATGACCCGCAATTTTAAAAATAAATAGAATGTTTAAAAACCACTGGTGGGTATTGTACCCCCATACCCATTTTTTTAATCAGTGGATTTTTGGTCGGGGGTCACATGGCTATTCCCAACTTGGAACTCTAAGTCAGCCCCCACAGAGCTGGGACGAAGCCCAGGACCTCCCACATGCAAGGCCAGTACTCTGCCACAGAGCCACGTACCCGGCTGTGGAGTGGTGACGCTTTTTTTCAACCTCAAGCAGATTTGGATAAATCTGGGTAATCTGAAATCATAAATCTGGGTATGTTTTCTGAATCACGCAGGTTCAGGTCATTTTCCTGTGGTACTGCGTTGGTTGCCGTGTTTTTGTTTTTGTCACATCCAGCAATGCACAAGGGTTACTCCTGGCGCGTGCGCTCGGGAATTATCCCTGGCAGTACTCGGGGGACCATATGGGATGCTCAGAATCGAACCCGGCTTAGCCACGTGTAAGACAAGCGCCCTACCCGCTGTGCTATCACTCCAGCCCCAGTTGCCATGTTTAGAAAGCTTTGTGCTGCGTTCACCAATCCGATGTCTTGAGCCCCGAGGTGTCAGCGTTTCCTCTTACCTGCCTGGGTCTGCCATACTCGAAGTGCATTTCCTGCGTTTGTGATCCGCTCTCCTTTCCCTTCCCAGGATGCAGAAAATGCCATTGTGCATATGGGAGGCCAGTGGCTGGGCGGCCGGCAGATCAGAACCAACTGGGCCACACGCAAACCGCCTGCGCCTAAAAGCACACAAGAAAGTAAGGAAGGTGTGCTGAGTGTGAGAAAGCCCCGGTTCCCCACACACGGCGTTAGTATAGACCCGATTCCTCAGAATTCAAATCTTAGTTGCCTTGTAAGATTGATTTTATCTCTCTGTCCTGAGCTCTGAGCCTGCTTATTATGTATATATATATATATATATATATATATATATATATACAGCCCACCTCAAGGAAAAATGCAGTGCTTTCTCCTATTGAGGCGTATCTTATAGTATGGCGTGATCAATTTTATAATCCCCAGCGACCACCAGCATTTTCTCTTCTTTCTACATGTAGATAACACTAAGCAGTTGAGATTTGAAGATGTAGTAAACCAGTCAAGTCCTAAAAATTGCACAGTGTACTGTGGAGGAATTGCTTCCGGGTTAACAGGTACAGTGTTTGGGGTTTTGGTCCCCTTCTCTGGGAGCCTCGTCACCGCTGGTGTCAGTTTCGTAATACACCTGACATGCCTTACTATTTTTTTGGTGGTTTTGTTTTTCAGATCAGCTTATGAGACAGACGTTCTCACCGTTTGGGCAGATTATGGAAATCCGAGTTTTTCCAGAAAAGGGCTATTCATTTGTCAGGTACAATTAGACGTGTATTATTTTATTATTGTTACATTATGATCAAATCTGTTTGTTATAATCAGATTTGATCCATCGTTTTCGTTACATTGTTCAGCTTCTTTGAGGCGGTGGCAGTAGTACAGTGGGTAGGGTGTGTGCCTTGCACCTGGCTGGCCCAGATTCAATCCCCGGCATCCCGTATAGTCCCCCGAGCACTGCCAGGAGTGATCCCTGAGTGCAGAGCCAGGGGTAACCCCTGAGCACAGCCAGTGTGACCCAAAACCCAACCAAACTAAAAAGCCTTGCTCAGCTCCTTCAGCTGCCCGTCACACGCTGGCTGTCGGGTACCGGCAGCACCCCTGATGGTCTCCATGCCGGGGAGGGGGTGGGGTCAGACCAGACCCGGGCGCTGACTGTCTCCCCAGCCCGGGGGGGCGGGGGCGTGTCGAGCTTTCAGTCCCTCACAGTCTATACTCCGGGAATGCGCCTGGTAGACGTTAAAACAGACGGCTTTCTGCGTCACACTCGCTCTTCCGGGGTGCTGGGTGAGGGCTTGTAAGCAGTGTTCAGGGGTCACTTCTGGCTATACCTGGTGATTTTCTGTTTGTTTTGGGGGGACCACACATAGTGGTGCTCGGGGCTCAACTCCTGGCGGTACTTGGGGGACCATGTGGGGGCACCCCTAGGATTGAGCCCGGGTCAGCCACCTGCGGGCCCAGGGCCAGGGAATCTGGTGTTGCTTGGGCCCTGCGCTACTGGGGGGCCGCTGGCCCCAGCGGGCGTGGTTGGGGTGCCAGACAGGGGCTTGGATTCTGACTCGGCACCTAAGAACCTACCTGTGTCGGCTCCCCGTCCTCGTACGTGGTTCTTTGGAGAAGCAACGCCCCGAGCTGTGGCCGTGGTGGCGCACACACCTCGCGTAGCCGAGGGCAGGGAAGACGAACCCTCATCATCTTCCTTTCTTAGATTTTCCACCCACGAAAGCGCCGCCCATGCCATTGTGTCGGTGAATGGTACCACGATTGAAGGACATGTTGTTAAATGCTATTGGGGTAAAGAATCTCCTGATATGACTAAAAACTTCCAACAGGTAATTCCATTTTCCGTAGTACCTTTTAAGGTTTCCTTGCATGTCTACTAAAAGCTTTAGAAACTTCTATAAATAACAAGAGTTTAGAGCATATTGCTGCTTTCGGTTGATTTTGTTAATGCTGTTTCCAAAGTGATTTTGCGGTATTAACTGAATCTTAATACTTTCTTTTCACAGGTGTCACCACCCCAATAAACTTAGACAATGATAAATAACAGAGTCCTATTCACATAAGGGTGCTTACTTAGTTTTTCTCTTCCTTGTCTCCCACTTTCTTCAAATGCTGTGTTTCCTATTTGTCCCCTAAAAGTGCCATTTGCTTTTTTTTTTAGGTCGACTATAGTCAGTGGGGCCAGTGGAGCCAAGTTTATGGGAACCCGCAACAGTATGGACAGTATATGGCAAATGGGTGGCAGGTACCGCCTTACGGGGTCTACGGCCAGCCGTGGAACCAGCAAGGATTTGGAGTAGAGTAAGTTGTGTGGGATTTTCCCCTTCTTTTCTCTCTCTCTCTCTCTCTCTCTCTCTCTCTCTCTCTCTCTCTCTCTCTCTCTCTCTTTCTCTCTGCGCTCAGTGCTCAGGGGTCAGTCTTGGTGGGGTTTGGGAGACCATATGTGGTGCTGGGGGTGGAACCTGGCTCAGCTGCACGTAAGGGAGACACCCTGCCTGCTGTCCTGTCTCTCTCGGCCCCGGAACCAGGTTCAGCCCTAAGAAAAATTGTATTTTATCAGAATCGTATCTGTTCCTATACTTTGTATTTTGAACCACTTGACATTATAGGCACTGTAGACCAATCTTCAGAGAAGTGATTTGTGATTGAAAACAAAAATTTGTTGTTTTTTTTTTAAACCTAGTTATAAAGGGAATTTTTATGGAAAGTATCTTTGCTAAGACCGATTCAGGAATTTAATAAAATGTATACCTTTCGGCTCGTGTGAAAATTTATCTGACACAAAGTAGTTAGCTCTTTTTAAACTGTACTGGGATTACTGTTGGGGCCCGACACCAGGCAGTGCGTAGGGGTGGTTCATTCTTCGCTGGAGGTGGGGAGTGGTCACTCCTGGTAGCACTCAAGAGACCGTGCGGTGCTGCTTGCGTGCAAAGCACACGCTGCAGTCCGTTTGAGCTGTCTCTTTGACGCTTGAACTGTTTTATTGTATTGGTAGGGTGTTTTAGTCCATTTTTCTCCCTAGGTTAGGCCAGACTTCGATCTTCATTGATTCCCACCCGTCATTTAAAAATTTCTTACAAGTTGAAATGGTGGGCCGGAGCAGTAGTACAGTGGTTAGGGTGCTTGTCATGGATGCAGATGGCCTAGATTTGATCCCTGGCACCCTTTGTGGTCCCCTGAACACCACCAGGAGAAATTCCTGAGTGCAGAGCCAGGAGTAAGCCCTGAGCATCACCAGGCATGGCCCACAAACAAACAAACAAAACAACCTAAATGTCAGGTGTACAATCGGTGTATGATGAAAGGACAGTGCATTGAATCATTTGTTCTCTTTTTTAAAAAGTCACTTTTAAAATACTCCAGAGTCGTCATTGTGTTACATTGTGATTATCTAAAAATTTCAAGACTGGGAATTTAGTTCCCAACACCATACATGGTCCCCTGAGCACCGCGAGGGGCCCTCAAAACCTGAAGGCTGATATTAGAATATGCTTTCTACAGAGTGTGGATATATCGCAGTTTTTTTGTTGTTGTTTTGTTTACGGGCCACACCTGGCAGTGCCTCAGGGCTTACAGCTGTGCTCAGGGATGACTCTTGCTGGGCTGGGGGGACCATACTAGAGGGGTCCTGGGGCTTGAACTGGGGCCAGCTGCGTGCAAGGCAAGTGCCCTACCCACTGAGCTCACTCTCTGGCCCCACATGCAGCAATCCTTTGATTCTTTTTGTAGGTGTTTTGATTCTTAGAGATTTCTAATAAGCGCCTGTTTCCCTTTCTTCCCTTCCAAGTCAATCACCTTCTGCTGCTTGGATGGGTGGATTCGGTGCTCAGCCCCCCCAAGGACAAGCCCCTCCCCCCGTGATACCTCCCCCCAACCAAGCTGGGTATGGCATGGCGAGTTACCAGACACAGTGACTAGCTGGGACTCTGAGCAGAATCACAGTTCACGAGAGCTTCAGTTTCCTGTGACACCCTGAAGACACGAACGGAGACAGCGGAAAATGGAAATATTTATTTTAAAAAATGGAAATGTTTGGAACCTTTAGCACAGCTTTGCTTGGGTGAAGGACACATGTCTTCTAGTTCTGCCTTTTTAAGTTTTTGTTCATGATGGATATGAACATGATTTTTCTTTGTGTACAAAAACTAAAAATAAAGTCAATAAAGACAATTCTGACTAAAAATTTTGATATAAGAAATGGGTAATACATTTTGATTCTTAGATACTATTCCATTTTTATCTTGCTGTTCAGTATTTTAATTCACTGTGTTTTTCAAAGAGCAAAAACGGGAGGATCGTGGCAATCTGGGAATCATATATAAGTTCATCCTGAGCCTTGATACTCCCCACCCTTACCCCAGCCAAGGTGGACCACATTCGAAGTCAGCAGGAAAAGTGAGATATTCAGAAGAAATGCAGGATTTTGGAGTCGCTTTGGAGGAAAATTTTTTCGGTGCCTAAAGAAACTGAAGCCAGACGATAAAGAAATGTTGCCGCCTGAATAAGGAGCAGCGCTGAGTTCCTTGAATGAATGTCGGTGGTCCACAGCAGACATATTTTTTAAATTAAAAAAAAATGTGGGTTATTAAAACTATAGTAAATTATATTTCATTTTGGGGGGGAGATTCCAAGTATGGTGTTTGTATAAAAATCAGACAGTCCTACTTTTACATGAAGTTTAAATGATATACATTGTAAATACTGAATAATAACTACAGTGTTTAAAAAGCATGCTTCAACATAGAAGTAGCAGCAATATAATTATCTGAAGTAACACTTAAGAGCTCACTCCACTGCATTAAATGCAGTGGATTGATAAAAATGTTTAAAACTGACATCTCCAAGGTTGGCTACTATGTAAAATTAAAATTATACAAATTACTATACAGAAAGCCTTAATTTTAATTTCATACCAATCTTTGATGCATCTTAAACGGTTGGAAATTAGATTTCTTTTACCTTTTTTTTTTTGGTTTATATCACTTGGTATGTAAATACCTTTATGAAAACCTTGTAAACCTATTTCGGGGTTTCAATAGGTTTCAATCAGTTGTATAGTACAAATGTTTTTTTAAAAATTCTTGTGTTTTTTTTTTTAATCAGATCTATTTTGCCCAGTAATTTTTTATTAAATAAAAACACTAAGACATCTTAGTTTAGTGTATCAGCATATTAATTGAATATTCAGCTTACAATAATACACAGAGTTGCAGTTTCCATTCCTTCCCCTCATGCGTGTGTCGTGTGCGTGAATGAGCAGCCTTTAGCACGCGTGCAGTTGGACTGGACGAGATAAGCTCAAGATTTGTTTCTGGGCTATTTTTCAGGCTATCTGGATAAAATCTGCCTCAAAATTTCTATCAAAACAAGAATGTAAAATAGGTGATATCCTGTGTTTGAGTTCTGACGAGGGGGGAGGGTGCAAGTGTTTCAACGGTGCATTTGAAATGGTGGAGACTGGGCACCAAAAATGCAAAAATACTACTTTACTATTACATAGTAAGATGCCGCTGGCACCCACAGATGACTATTTTTTAAACTTTTGAACTCTTTAATTAGCTTTAAAAATGATGGTTTTATAAATTGGTGACAGCACTTATTTTATTATTATGTTCCTTTCCCTGTTTAGAAGCAGAGCCAAATGTATTCATCACCATGAAAACCCCCAGGTTCTAGAGTCCTTCATCTTGGAGCCAGTGTTTTTATGCATTTCAGTTTCCACCACGCTCATCCTCGATCCCATTGTCCCATTATAAAACCTACCCTTATTCCGTTGCTCCGTGGCTAATGTCTTTGCGGGGGTGTTATGGAAGAGTTAACTTTATATTTTGTAAGGAGAACACTATCAATTATGCCTCCTGGTTAAAAATATCTTGAATACATGTGAAACTTGAACAATTAAAGACTTTTTTTTAAATATATATATTGATAAAAGTCTATTAAATTCTCCATTTGCCTTTTTTGGATCTACCAGTAAATCAAGTAGCTTATTGAGATAACAAATATAGCCACAGTGTTTCTTAGTTGTATATTCTGTTGATTTAATAAAATTATCTAAACTAGTTATATTGCCATAATAAACGTGACTGAAGTGTCCTTCGTCTCAATCGGAAAGAGAGCAAGATTTCATAATAGGTTCAGTTATGGAAGTTATTTCATATGAAAAGATTTTTAAAATACAAAGCTACTTATCCAAATGAAGTGCACCATATTTAAGTACAACTGTCAAGCTAACACAGACGTAAGACTATTTTATAACACGAAGTGAAGTCAGTGCTATCTTGATCCAATTTAAGCCTAAGAATCGTTGCCTTTCCCATGTTCATTAAAAGCAGCAGTAGAGATTCTTTGGCATGCAAAAAAATGTTTTTTATTTCATAATACTGAGATTTATTTTGGTGATGTATTTCTGACTGCCGTTTTCCTTGCTCTAATGATCTCTCTACTAGTATTTCCCACCTTGCCATTCCCACTTGATTTTTATGTTTGCCGGCAGTGAGAGGCTAAAATAACTGGCCAACTTAAGCCAAAGCTGTAAACCACAGTGGAAGTAAGTCTTTCAATAAAGACTAGACTATGTAAGTGGCTTTTTCTTATTGTCGTTTATTACATCATTATTCCTTCCTGGTGATCATGAGATACACAATATGGTTTTCTTTTATTAGTAAGGTATGTGGACTACATACTACCCAGAACTTGCTGGATTAAAATTTAATTTTCTGAATACGGAATCAAAAATTTGTATCCTAAAATACCTGCTCTGTGGAATATTATAAGAATCGTTCATTGGAGTCCCCGGGTAGAAAAACCAGACCATTATCTCCCATATTGTGGTTGATCTTTACTATCTGTGTAAACTGCTGAACAAATAAAAGAGGAAAAAAGTTAAAGTTTCTAAGAGGGGCTGGAGAGGTAGTTGGCAGGTACACTTGCTGGGCGCTGGGAACCAAATTCAACCCTGGCAGGTGGTCCTCCAAGAGCTGCCAGAGGTGATTCCTCAGTGCAGACCGAGGAGTGGCCCCAAAACAAAATGTTAAAAATAAAGTAGATGCTTTTCTAGCAGGTGTCCAAATTAAACCTCACCTATTAAAGCAGCTTCTGAACTTCCAATTAATATTTTATGTATATTGAGTTTGCATTTATAGTATGTATTGAAAAGATCCAAAAAATGATTTAGGCCTAGTTTGGTTTTTTATTTGCTTTTTTTTGGGTCACACCCGGCGATGCACAGGGGTTACTCCTGGCGGTGCTCAGGGAACCATTTGGGATGCTGGGAGTCGAACCCAGGTTGGGCTCGTGCAAGGCAAATGCCCTCCCTGCTGTGCTATCGCTCCAGCCTCTAGACCTAGTTTTTAAAAGAATCTTTAAGTGATCTACATGAATGGGTTTTATTAAGTAGAGTTCTATGTGTACTAATAGTGTCCTAACTGGCTTGATATTTAAGTGCCAGATTAATACCTGGTTTCCCATTTACCTAACTGGGTTTTTTTCGGGGAGGGCACGCCTAGCATTGCTCCTGTGCAGTACTTCGGGTACGGGGCGGTGAGGGATCAAACTGAGGGTGCCTTCGGGCAAAGGACCTGCTCCAGTCCTCTGGGTCAGTTCCTTGGCCATCTTAAACTCGGTCTATTTTGAAAAGTAGTTCAAGCTAGACCAAGTACTGTAACTCACAAGGTACTGGTATAGATTTTTTCCTTTTAGGCCCCAGAATGGCTGCCTAACAGTGAAAATTCAATTTTTTTACACATGGGAAATAGATAAGGGAGATATAAATTTTAGATATATATATATAATTTCCAGGATGACAGGCGGGCAGGGCCCAACTCTGGGCTCCCACATTCAAAACATGGTCCCTCCCTTTGAGCTTCTGAAGAAGATTTGGAACACTTGATGGAAGGTGAAAATGACAGAAGGCCTAGAAAATGCCTTAAAATTCTAACCCATTGTTTCTCTTGAGATGTCCCTTTGGGAAAGTGACCCATACCTAATATCTCACCTTTGCCAGCCTGGAAAATCTGCTTAACGTGAATCAAACCGAAGAGTTGTTGGGTGCTATTCCGAGGAATTACAGGGGCACTTGCATGTGGAAAAGTAACTTCTGGTTGACGTTTTTGTGTCAAATTCCTGCTTAGGCAACAATTCATTGTTGCCGCTCAAAGACTGTGATGACTGTGATGCCGGGAGTCACCCAGGAGCTCCTGTGCAGAGCGCCTGAGGACCTGTCACTTGGACCACCTTGGGGCTTGCTCTACCTGCCCGCCCATTTTAATCCTGCTTAGTTCTTGTGAACTGGGTGGATGGTACTGTGGAATGAATGGTGTCTTTACTAGAATTGCCTGGATATACAAACAGTAGATAACATAATTTGCCCGGCTGAAATTTTGTTTTCTGTTCTTACATCATTTTTCCTTGGATATTAGCATACTAATATCCGAGATTATTAGTTATGGGAAAACCAGAACCATCTAGGTATAAAAATGCAAATGTGCCCTTGTGCATTTGTTGAGAACTGATAACAGTATTGTATCAGATACCAAATATTGTATTGATACTAAATATCAGAGTTTCAGACTTCCTTTTACTGGATCTTGCCGCACTCAGCAGTGAAGAATCCTGGCCAGCGGGTTCCACAACGCCGGAGAATGCTCCAGACCCCAGACCGAGCCAATAACACCGGGGTGCCCCAGATGGAGCAGGTGCAGTCTCTCCGCCTTCTCCAGATGGAATTCCAGCGACCATGAGTTTCTACAAACATGGCTCGGGTATATGGGGACCAGGACTATTTCTCCAAACCTTTCCTGATACACAAAAAAACGCTCAGGAACGGCTCCTCCGCCCCCAAACAGCCATGATCTCAGAGGCACACAAACCAATCTCGGAACGCAGCGGCTGCTGGCAGAAATGCTCCTGGACTGTGAACTAAGCTATGGCCCCATGCTACCCCAGAGGGGAAGGGTTTTTGTCCCTCGGCCTTTTCCCCTTTGTGGCAGCATGGCGACTGCCATCTTTCAGAGCCAATTGGACAGAGGTAGGAGCTTGCAGTGATGGGGCATGCAGGAAATCTCACAATGGGGAGTGGGGTGGAACCGGCCCTGCTCCCCGCCCAGACGAGACTCGAGCGGCCGCCCACGAATGGCTCCTCCTGCTCCTGAACAGCCATGATCCCAGAGGCACACGAACCAATCTCGGAACACAGCGGCTGCTGGCAAAATATCTCTGGACTTAATTACTAAAATATCAGAATTCCAAAACTGCACGGCCACTGTCACAGCCCTGCAACATCATACGCTCTTCATTATCAGCAGTAGAAAACAAATTAATGACACCTTTTCAGCAGGTCTGATTGTTGGGGGGAAATTCCAAATAATAATAGTGGGTTTATTGTCGAAAATTGAATGTAATCAAAGTAAAGAGAGAATAAGGTGAAAATAATCTGCCACACGGGCAGGGTGAGGATGGGAGGGGGGTACACTGGGGTTCTTGGTGGTGGAACACGTGCACTGGTGAAGGGATGGGTGTTTGGACATTGTATGACTGAGACTTAAACCTGAAAGCTTTGTAACTGTTCTCATGGTGATTCAGTTAAATAAATAAATAAATAAATAAAATTTGACGGGACTGGAGAAATAGTATAGAGGGTAGGGTAGGGCATTTGTCTTGTACACAGCCAATCTGGGTTCATTCCCTGGCACCCAATATGATCCCCTGAGCACAGAGCCAGAAATAGCCCCTGAGCACTGCCAGGTGTTACATGAAAAAAAAAAGAGTTCTAAGTTAAATGGTTCCTTATGTGGTTTGTGCGATGACTTTGATTTAGATAAACTAAATTGAACCTGCCCATTTAATCAATTTATTCTTTCTTCAGAACTTGGGGACAGAACTTGGGGAAACCGTTTGTTGGGTGTGGGGCTGGGGCAGGAAGCGGGAGGGAGCTACTCCTGGCTCTGTGCTCGGGGGTGGTTCACAGCAGTGCATGAGGAGGTCATGTGTCAGTCATGCAGCAGGAGCTGGCAGCATGCAGAGTCCATGCCTTAACCCCTGTCCTATCTCCAGCCCTTTGGCAAAACCGTTTTAGACCAAGTTCCCTGGGTCAGTTTACTTTTGAGCCTATGGCCCAACTCGCTTGGTTGTTTAAAGAGGGCGTGGCCTGGGAAGGGTGCGTGAGTGGGGTAACGGGAACAGAACTGGGGCCGGGACTCCGAGGCCTGGGCTGGATGCTCCTGACGTGGGAAGTTAGGAATTGGAGATTGCACGTTTTAGCAAGAATCCTTGGAGAGAGCAGCTGATGGAAAATAACAGTATAAATTTTGGCTTTGGTTTGGGGGCCACTCCCGACGGTGCTTAGGGGCTGTTCAAGCTCTGGGCTCCAAGGGCGCACCCAGCCCTGCTTGGCAGGGGTTCTGGGATGCCAGGGGTCAAGCCTGGACCTCCAGCTGACAAAGCTTGTGCCTCAGCCCCCTTGAGCGCCCTCTCCGGCCCCATCTTTTTTATTTACCAGCTCTGATCATTTCGTTAAGGTACGTAGAATTATAGCTATGCGGGGCTGGAACGATAGCACAGTGGGTAGGGCCTTGCACACAGCCGATCCAGGTTTGATTCCCAGCATCCCATAGGGTCCCCTGAGCACCGCCAGGGGTAATTCCTGAGTGCAGAGCCAGGAATAACCCCTGTGCATTGCCCGGTGTGACCCCCCCAAAAAAAAATTATACTTATGCATCTTGATCAAAATGTTGCTCAGATGATTTAAAAGGTGGGGCTGGAGAGAGAGAGTACTGAGAGTAAGCACTTGCCTTGCGTGCAGCCAACCCCTGTTGGGTCCCCAGCATCTCTGAGCCTCGCCAGGAGTGATCCGTGAGTTCAGAGCTGGGAAGAAGCCCTGAGGTATTGGCCCAAAACCAAAAAGAAAATAAAAAAAGAGCTTTAAAATATTGTTATCAAGCACTTTCAGTAAAATGATGGGTTTAGAATATCCTTCAAATCTACATTTAGTTTATTAAAACCAGAAATATTTTTTGTTGTTTTGTTTTGGAGCCACACCTCAGGGCTTGCTCGTGGTCCTGTGCTCAGGGATCACTCCTCGTGGGCTCATGGGACCATGGGGGTGCTGGGGATCAAATCCAGGTCAGCCACAGATGCCATCCCTACTTTCCGACTGATCCTGTCCCTGGAATCTTATTTGTGAAAGATGGGATTAACTGCAAGGGAGGGAGGTCAGCACGACAGGCCTTGCGAGTCAGAAGCCCTGGGTACAATCCTTGATGCCGCCAATAAATAACAAACCAACATGGGGTGACCTCATTCCTCGGTTGTTGCTTTGCTGTTTTTGGATCTTTGAATCTGGCATCTTGTTTAGAGTGTAAGCTGCGGGGCTGGAGCAATAGCACAGCGGGGAGGGCGTTTGCCTTGCACACGACTGACCCAGGTTCGATTCCCAGCATCCCATATGGTCCCCCGAGCATCGCCAGGAATAATTCCTGAGTGCAGAGCCAGGAGTAACTCCTGAGCATCGCCGGGTGTGACCCAAAGAGCAAAATAATAAAAAAAAGGGTGCCAGCTGCAAAAACTTTGAGTAATTCTACAAGCCCTAGGATTACAGATCTGTCTCAGCACATGGTCACTGTCACTGTCACTGTTGTCCCGTTGTTCATCGATTTGCTTGAGTGGGCACCAGTAACGTCTCCATTGTGAGACATGTTGTTACTGTTTTTGGCATATCGAATTCGCCACGGGGAGCTTGCCAGGCTCTGCCATGCAGGCGGGATACTCTCGGTAGCTTGCCGGGTTCTCTTCTTTTTTTTTAATTTTTAATTTTTAACTTGCCAGGCTCTCTGAGAGGGACAGAGGAATCGAACCCGAGATAGCGCCCTACCCGCTGTGCTATCTCTCCAGTCCCAGCTACCAGCACATAGTAGGTACTCAATACTTGTGGAGTGGCTGACTGCCTTTGAGGAAGTGGAGGGAAGCCCGAGTCCTCGGTGGGCTTGGGGGCCACTACCTTGAATCGTGTCTTCAAACCAGAACCCTACTTCGAGGGAAGCTGGACTGAAATGCAGATCCTGCGGTCGAAGCTCTTATGTAGTAAAATTAATTGACTTGAATTCCTTTTCCCCCCGACTAGCTTAGCTGGGGAGGGGAGACTCCACTGACCATGGTTATACATTTTCCAGGAAAAACAAGTTTTATATAGTTCCATGTACTAGTTTCAAGTACTCTCCCTTCTCAGGTGGTCAGAACTTGGTCTGGGAATGTGTACCCAGGTGCCCCCTTGGGGCTGACCACTGGGATGTTGGGGGGAGATGGTGCTTGCCCTGGATGTGGCCAGCCTCCGCTCCACCCTGGCGCTGCATAGGTGCCCTGAGCCGGGCTGGAGAGAGAGTATGGCAAGGAAGGCGCTTGCCTGGCATGTGCCTGATCTGGGTTGGATCCCTGGCATTGCCCCCCCTGCCCCCCCCCACCCTCAATCCCCTGAGCCAGAGCCTGAGTAAGCCCTGAGTGTAGCTGGGTATGTTTCCCCAGGAAACAAAAAGCCATCTGCATGATACCCTTCTAGCAACAGGATTGCAAACCATAGCGCCTACAAGAAAAATAGAGAAAGTGGGCGGGGTGGGGGTGGGGGGGTGGCGCACATTAGTGGTGGGAAATGTACACTGGGGAAGGAACAAGGCTTGGAACACTGTATGACTGAAACCCAGTCATGAATGATTTTGTCACTGTGTATCTCACAGTGATTCAATTTTTAAAAAATTTTTTAAAAAAAAGCCAAAAATAAAATAAAAATGTGTGGTGCTGGAGTGTGGTCCCAGGACTTTATTTTATTTTTTTTTTTTGCTTTTTGGGTCACACCCAGCGGTGCTCAGGGGTTACTCCTGGCTTTGCACTCAGGAATTACTCCTGGCAGTGCTTGGGGGACCATATGGGATGCCGGGGATCGAACCCAGGTCGGCCTCGTGCAAGGCAAACGCCCTACCCGCTGTGCTGTCGCTCTGGCCCCGGTCCCAGGACTTTAGCAAGGGTTATTTTTAGAAAGGGGACTTTCATGACAGCAGATTGGGTTCCTGGACTAGTGGCACCTAAGTGTCACATAACTTGGAAGCAGCCACAAAAAGTGACATGGGAGATTTTAGAAGTAGGTTATTTATCCGAAAACTAAAGTCTCCGGGAGGGATGCTGATCTGTGTTCGAAGGAACTTTTCTCGATTGTTCCGGCGAGAATAAGACAGTTGACTCACGAAGACTAGACCTACCCCCGGAGAACAGGAGACAGTCGTGCTGGCTCATAATTGAGTGCACAATAAACAGGTATTTAAATTTTGGTTTGCCTTTCTTTCACAAAGCACAGGATTAAAAGCCGTATCCAAATTCTTTGATTGCTTTCAAAGGGTGCCAGTCGTGTATTGCCAAAGATTCTTAAAGCAGAATGGAAATCATTTGTATTTCATAATGAGGCCTTACTCGTGGGCTGGAGCGATAGCACAGCGGGTAGGGCGTCTGCCTTGCACGCGGCCGACCCGGGTTCAATTCCTCCATCCCTCTCAGAGAGCCCGTCAAGCTACCGAGAGTATCCCGCCCGCACGGCAGAGCCTGGCAAGCTCCCCGTGGCATATTCGATATGCCAAAAACAGTAACAAGTCTTACAATGGAGGTGTTACTGGTGCCCGCCTCAAGCAAATCGATGAACAACGGGATGACAGTGCTCCAGCCTTACTCATACCATCTCTTTCAGGCAAATGCTTTGCCATTACATTTGTTGATTTTATTAGGCTTAATAGCCCAATAGCAAAAGCCCCAAATATGGTACTTAGTAGGTCTTACCTGCACTTTCCCTTTTATCCACCTTAGTCCAAAGGTTAATTTCTAGACTAGCATAGATCCCTTCATTTGGACTAACTGTAGGGACACAAAGAAAATAGTGTTGGTGCAGATGTGGAGAAAGAAGAAATCTACGACGCTGGCAGGATTTCACAATGGTACAGTCACTGGAAAACAGTAAGAAGCCTCAAGAAAGTAAGAATTAGAGTGACGGTCTGTCCATCAAATCTACTCGTGAGCAAATATATAGCCGAAAGAATTGGAGCTCTCTACAGAGACGGGTACACCCATATTTATAGCAGCATCGCGCACAATAGCCAAGAAGGGGGAGCAACTCAGATGGCGAATGAATGGACGGGCAAGCACAATGCGATGCCAACGTGCGGACTGTCAGTGGAATAATAAAATCAGCCCGGCCTGCGCCGGCCGAACTGGACCTGGGGTCATCGTGCTAAGGTTGGTGAGTCGTCATTGCCCTCAGATGAGTTTTCTAACGCTGTTAAGTTCTGAGGGATCGAGGAGGGTGGACCCCAGGGTGCAGAGGAAGGGGGAAAGGGAATTACTCCCTCAGCAGTCTCCTTTGCAGAAGGAAAGTGTTGTGGAAACTGTCCCACAACAAACCAAACTGTGTGCTTCATAGTGAAGATATGGGACTGGAGCGACAGCACAGCAAGTCGGGCGTTTGCCTTGCTCGCAGCCGACCCGGGTTCGATTCCCAGCATTCCCGATGGTCCTCGAGCCTTACCAGGACTGGTCCCCCAATACAGAGCAGGAGTCAAGCCTGAGCACCTCTGGGGGATGATCCCAAAACAAACAGAAAAAGCTAAGATGGGGGGCCGGAGTGATAGCACAGCGGGTAGGGCGTTTGCCTTGCACGTTGCCGACCCGGTTTCGATCCCCGGCATCCTATATGGTCCCCCAAGCACTGCCAGGAGTAATTCCTGAGTGCAAAGCCAGGAGTAACCCCTGAGCATCGCTGGGTGTGACCCAAAAAGCAAAAAAAAAAAAGAGCATAATTTTTAATTTTATAGGTCACATTGGAAATAATAGAGGGACTAGAGTACAGTGGGTAAGGCGTTTGCCTTGCACGCTGCTGACCTGGATCCAATCTCCAACATTCCATGGGGAGCACAGCCAGGAGTGATCCCTGAGCACAGAGGCAGGAGTAAGCCCCAATGAGCACTGTCAGGTGGCCCCCGCCAAAATAAAGCCGAGAGTTGGTGGCCACCACCCAAATGCCAGGCCCCTCAGTGCCTTCCGAATTCCTCCGCGCTCTCTCGTGGAGTCAGGCTCCCCTTGTCAGTCACCGGCACAAAGCTCACCCTCGCTTCCTCCTCTCTGCCTTAGCAAGTGCCCAGGCCCGAGGACAGAGCTAGACATCAGGTGAGTTCAGATCCCAACCAATCATAGCTGATCTGTGGGCTTCCTCTGTTTTAAAAAGTGAGGGGTGGGAAGACTTTCCCTGACATGCTCAGTGCCAGTTCCGGCAGTGTTCAGGGGCTCCAAGGCCACTCCGGGCAGCGCTGGGGAGTCAGACGGGGGGGGGGGGCAGGAGGAGGCATGCAGAGCATGTATGCCAGCCCCTGAGCTCTCTCTACATAGATATTTGATGTGCCGGGCCAGGGATCTCCATTTGCCCCTCCCACAAGCTTGGTCACAAGGCCACCGGCTGTGAAGAAGATAAGGGAGAACATACGAGTGTTTGTGGTGGGTGGGCATCAGGACCAGCTGTGCCCAGGTGAGCAGAAGCCCTGTAACCCTTCGTGCCCGCAGCCACATGCCTGACAGGTGCAAAGAAGTGTGTGTCCTGCTGGGACCCTCACCAGGATGCCGGGGTACTGCAAGAAAATCATCTGAGCAGTCCAGATGACTAATTCCAAAGATATTTTTATCATAATATGGTATGATATGTATCACAGATGAGTTTTATCATCTATGTGGTATATCATTTATCATATATGTGACATATCATTTCTCACATTTGATATGTCACATATATGTGATTTTTCTTCTGTTTGACATATCATAAATCCCATGAGTTTTGTCATGTTATGTATATATCACAAACACGTATATATATAATAGGAAAAGATGAGATGGATCATGAGCCTCAGCAATATTTAGAGGTTCTGAATGCCTGACTGTTCTTTTCTTGGGGAGGGGTCACAGCCTGCATTGCACAGGGGTTACTCCTGGCTCATGCACTCAGGAATTGCTCCTGGAGGTGCTCGGGGGACCTTATGGGATGCTGGGAATCGAACCCGGGTCAGCCGCGTGCAAGGCAAATGCCCTCCCCGCTGTGCTGTCGCTCCAGCCCCAGAGAGACTGTTCTTTACCCGCACATGCCCACATACCCCGTAAAGTCGAGAATGGTATGTTTGCACGCAGAGAATTTACTGCTGTTTATGTTAAGGGTGAAAATCTTCGAGGTGACCGTGACTGAAAAAGGTTGAGGGTAGTGGTGGCTGGGAACAGACTCGAACTTAGCTGGCAAGATTATTTGAGGCTGTAATAGTGCCTGGTGATAAATTGTACCTGAATCCACAAATACCTTCAAAATGCAGACTGGCTCCAGAGCGACCCTTCACAGCCTCGTAAATGTGAGTCCGTTATTAAAGTATCTCAGTGATTATGACCAAAAGCAGATAAAAGCCACGGGGATTCTGCAATCTACAGAGAGCCTCCAAGGAAGCTGATAACCAACATTTTATGGTAATTTATCATCTTTTATGGAAAAATATTTGGGCGTAAGGCTTTGGATCTGGGATTCACTAGATCTCAGAGTGGAAATGATACAGTCTCTAAAACGCTTCTTGTCTAGCTCCTCGATCGTGTGAACACCAACAACCCTTCATGGCCTCACACCATGCTTACACACTCATTTAAACACGTATGTATTACATGAATATAAATATGTGCATGTGTGTTCATGCGTACAAACAGAGATGTAGCACTGTAGCACCATTGTTCATTGATTTGCTCGAGAGTGTCACCAGTAATGTCTCCATTGTGAGACTTGTTATTGTTTTTGGCATATAGAATACGCCACAGGGAGCTTGCCAGGCTCTGCCATGCAAGCGGTATACTCTCGGTTGCTTGCCGGGCTCTCTAAGAGGGACAGAGGAATGAAACCTGGTTGGCCGCATGCAAGGCAAATGCCCTGCTGTGCTATCGATCCAGAGATGTACAGAGGATTTTTTTTCTGCTCAAGTATCTTCAAAATTTGTGTGACAGCTTTGTTTATACATTGTTCATTTCTTTATAGTGCAAAAAATGTACATGTATGGGCTGGAGTGATAGTATAACAAGTAGGGTGCTTGCCTTGCACACAGCTGACCCAGGTTCAATCCCCGGCACCCCACATGGTCCCCACTGAGCCTGCCAGGAGTGATCCCTAAGCACAGAGTCAGGAGTAAGCCCTGAGCACCTCCAGGTAGGGACCCTAAACTACAACTACAGCAAAAAAATAAATCAAATTAGCAAATTTGTAGACTAAGGTATCATTCCTGAGGATTGGTTAAGTCACTCTAAGAAGAAATGATTCCGGAAAATTTCATCCGGCTAAAATAGGAGCAAGAGGGGCTGGAGCAGTAGGCCTGTGGGTCGGTCAGTGCTTGCCTTGCACATGTTTAATGGGGTGCCCGGTTTAATCCTCAGCACCCCATATGGTCCCCTGGATCCTGCCAGGAGTGATTCCCTGAGCACTGAGCCATGAGTAAGCCCTGAGCACTGTCAGAGTGACTCCCAAACCTAAATAAATAAATTAACTAAATTGGTGCAAGAATGACATGATTTGTAGACATTTTAGTCAGATGACTTTTCTTTGATGTTTACTGCCTTGTGGGGTGGGGGTGCACATCCAGCAGTGCTCGGGACCGTGTGGCTGCCAGGGGTCAAACTGGAGTCGACCATATGCAAGGCAAGTACCACGGCCCCTTTACTTTCTCTCTGGCCCAAAAGAGCTTCTTTCCTTAAACCTTTTTTGGTGGCTGGGGGGGTCACTCTGTGCAGTCTAGCTAGGCGGGGCTGTGGGACTGGGTCTGGGCTTCCTGCATGCAAAGCATGTGCTCATGGCTATTGAATTCTTTCTGCCCCCCACTTGCTCCCTCTTTACCCCTTTCTTTATACAACTTTCTATAGCTGTGTGAATATATGAAATATGTGACATATATATCATATATATCATAATCTATATAATATGTCAAGTGTGAAATAACAGTTAGGTGAATGTTAACGACTGATCAAAGCTACTTAGAAGCCTGGAGCTGGAGCTATAGTACGGTGGGTAAGGTGTTTGCCTGGCACGAGGCCAACCCCTGTTCTGTCCCCGGCACTCCGTATTCCCAGATGATGCTCACAGCACTGCAAGGAGTGATCCCTGAGTTCAGAGCTAAGAGTAACCCCTGAGCATCACTGGGTATGTTACCACCCCCTACACACAAAACAACAACAACAACAACAACAACAACAAAAGTTATTTAGAAATCATAAAGGGAAAAATTTCGTAAATGAGCTAACCTTTGAAGATTATTATTATTATCATTATTATTATTATTAATTTTTTTTGGTGGGGGAAAGTTGGGCCACACCAGACTGTGCCTAGGGATTTCTAGCTTCTGCCCTCAGGGATCACTCATGGTGGTACCCAGGGAACATTACCCTGGTGCATAGTATACCAGGAACCAAACCCAAGTCAACCGCATGCAAGGAGGCTGTCTACTTTTGTGCTTTCTCCCGAGCCTACAGTTGCATGCTGGACTCTGACCAAGTCTAGATTTATTTCTGTATTAAATATGGGGGCAGTTAGCCACACCCCACAGTGCTCAGGACTTACTCCTGGCTCTGTGCTCAGGGGACCACATCTCCCTCCCCCCAAATGATGCCTAGGGGGCTCTAGGGACTGAGTCTGCATGAGTCATGCACAGGGTAAGTAAACGTGCAAACCACTGTATTTTCTCTCTGCCCTCCCCACCCCACCCCACAGTGAGCTGTTTTGAAGGCTCCTTTATATTTCTTGGCTGGGTTTTATGTTTTTCAAAACACTGAGAAAAATCTTAGAGATCAGTTTATGAGCATAGATTGATAACCAGAAGATAATAAAAATAAATAACAATTAGGTTTAGATATAAAACATTACGTTTCATTGAATTCTGTCCTTTTTTTTTTCTTTTTGGGTCACATCTGGCAATGCTCAGGGGTCACTCCTGGCTCTGCACTCAGGAATTACTCCTTGCAGTGCTTGGGGGACCATATGGGATACTGGGAATCGAACCCGGGTCGGCCGCGTGCAAGGCAAATGCCTTACCCGCTGTACTATCGCTCCAGAGATTCTGTCTTTTGGAAATGATTAGTTGGCAAAATGTTATCTATTAAGTAGCAAGAAACATTGGTGGGTATTTCAATTTTTATTGTAAAAAAGTTTTTATTGATTAGGGCTGGAGTGATAATACAGAGGTATGGCATTTGCCTTGCCACCGAGCCAGGTACGATCCCTGGCATCCCATATGGTTCCCCGTGCATGGCCAGGAGCAATTCCTGAGAGCAGAGCCAGGAGTAACCCCTGAGCATCGCCGGGTCTGACCCAAAAACAAACAAACAAGATTATTGATTGGGCTGGAGAGATAGTACAGCGAGTAGGGCACTTGCCTTGAATGAAGGCGACCCTTAAGGTCCCCAAGCACCACCAGGAGTAATTCCTGAGTTCAGAGCCAGGGGTAACCCCTGAGCATTGCCAGTTGTGGCAAAAAAAAAATTTTTTTTATTGATTGAGATCTAGTGGTTTACAATACTATTAATAACGGTGTCTCGTGCACATGGTTCTGACTCCACATCATCACCAGTGTATTTGTGGGTATTTTTATAGGCCGACCATAACCCTTAGTCATATAATTTACTGCTTTGATAAAGTGAATCTCTTAGTCATGTAGAGTTAATAGATCCAAAATGTGAAATGTATGTTTATCTTTAAAATGTAGGGACCTGGGGCTGGAGCAATAGCACAGCGGGTAGGGCGTTTGCTTTGCACGACCCAGGTTCGATTCCCAGCATCCCATATGATCCCCTGAGCACCGCCAGGAGTAATTCCTGAGTGCATGAGCCAGGAATAACCCCTGTGCATTGCCGGGTGTGACCCAAAAAGAAAAAAATAAATAAATAAATGTAGGGACCTGGGCCCACATTACAGTATACACATCCGGCACTTGTCTCACAGGATCCCATTCCCAAAACCCCAGAGGTCACCTGAGCTCTTCGAGGAGTGCTCCCTGAGCACAGCCAGGAGTAAGCCCTGAGCACCGTTGGGTTTAGCCCCCAAACAGCAGGAAAAATGTAGTCACCTGGCACATGTCTCCAGGTCTGAGGCCTTGGGTTTGATCCTTTGCATTGTGATTTTAAAACAACAAATTGTCTAATTCTCTTCCCTTATGTGTGTATGTCAGGACTGATCCCTGAGCACAGAGCCAGGAGTAACCCCTTCGCACCGCTGTGTGTGATCCAAACATACAGACTTGCGTGCGCGTGCACACACACACACACAGGTTGTCTAATTCTTCTCAAATGTATGTATTTGTTGTGTATGGACCACACCCAGCAGTGCTCAGGGGTTACTCCTGGCTCTGTGCTCAGGGATCACTCCTGGAAAGCTCAGGGGACCATATAGATTACCAGGGATCTAACTCGGGTCGGCCACATGCAAGGTAAGTGCCCCACCTGCAGTAGTATCTCTCCAGCCCCAAGTGCTGATTCTTTTGAGGCAATTTTTGGGTTAGTGTCTCTTCCACATCAGTCACTTGGCTCAGCTAGTTGATCGCCACAGCTCCCCTTCCTTGCTTTCTCCACCAACATTGCACCCTGTGGTACCTGCCTCTCTGTGCCAGCTTCATCAAATACCCTCTGTAGTTTCCAAGGACCAGTGAGGGGGCCAGAAAGATGGCTCAATGGGCTGGCACAGGCTCTGCATGCAGGAGGGCCCGGTTCCATCCCAGCCTCATGTGGTTCCCTGCCAGGCAAGGGCTCTACCACAGGAGCTGTCTCCACAGCCTTGTTGGCCCAACCCTGTGTCCATATCATAATTCACTTGGTCATTCAGTTATTTTTCTTTTTCTTTTCTTTCTTTTTTTTTTTTTGCTTTTTGGGTCACACCCGGCGATGCACAGGGGTTACTCCTGGCTCTGCACCCAGGAATTACCCCTGGCGGTGCTCAGGGGACCACATGGGATGCTGGGAATTGAACCCGGGTCGGCCGCGTGCAAGGCAAACGCCCTACCCGCTGTGCTATCGCTCCAGCCCCTTGGTCATTCAGTTCTTGATAGCCACTTGGGTTGTTTCCAGCTTAGGGATATTACAAATAAAGCTGCTATGAACATTCACATATAAGTCTTTGTTTTCATGTTCCTTGGACCAATCTGAGGAGTGGAGTATTTGAATTATACGGGGAGTGAACTCAGGCCAGCTGCATGTAAGGCAAGTGCCCTACTCACCGTACTATTGCTCCAGTTCCTGACTTTAAAAAAAAATAAAGCTTCCTTAAACACCCTGGTTTACAAAGTTGTTCTTTTTTTTTTTTTTTTTTTTTGCTTTTTGGGTCACACCCAGCAATGCACAGGGGTTACTCCTGGTTCTACACTCAGGAATTACCCCTGGCGGTGCTCAGGGGACCATATGGGATGCTGGGATTCGAACCTGGGTCAGCCTGGGTTGGCCGCGTGCAAGGCAAGCGCCCTACCCGCTGTGCTATTGCTCCAGCCCCCAAAGTTGTTCTTTATATACTTGTTTCAGGCAGTCGATGTCCCAAAACTGCCCCCTTGGCAGACACACAATAATTTATTTTGCTTGTTACAGGAAAATGGTAAGTGGAATTATCAAAAGACAATTCCATGAAAGAAAGTTTATGAAACTTGTTGCATCTCACTGGGGGTTATTAAAGCCCCTGTTTAAGGATTTACGAGATGTTAGTTGCCAGTGGAAACTTCTGTGTTTATTATGTGCCTGCTGAGACTTCAGGCAGTATGGGTCGGGGAGGGTGGGGTGTGGGGTGGCTTCCCACCTCCACTCCAAGAAGACCCCAGACTTCTCATCCCCCAGACAGGCATATCTGGGAGTTTCATTGGCTTGGCGTCTTCCAGGACTGGTCGTGAGGCAGTGAAGTGGGGCCATTTGTATGGCGGTGGGTGTGGGTGTGGGTGCAGCTGCCAGGACCTGGCCCGGCCCCCGCCCATGGGCACCCCAGTTTTCAGCCCAGAGAGCAGTGTACCCGTGAGTTTCACCGGCTTGGCCTGACGCCCCTTCTGAGCTTAGTTTGTGCAGCTGTGAAACTGGCCCATTTACATGATGGCAACTGACCTCATTTTTATTTTTAAATCTTTCTGGTGTGTCGTGGTGCATGTGTGTGGAGGAGGGGCCTGTGTTGCTATGAATCGAGTCCCGGACCCGCATTTGCAGGGCATGTGAGCAACATCCCTGGCCACTGTGTTCAACTTTTGTTGGTTAGTGGGTTTGTGGGGGTCGCACTGGCTGTGCTCAAGGGTTATTCCTAGCTCTCTGCTCCAACAGTGCCCTGGGGGGTGTGAGATGTTGGGGGTCTCTCATGAAAATCATGCACTGGGCCCCTTTGTGCTGTCTCTCCAGTGCCCATGTTCAACTTTGGGCCACACCCAGCAGTGCTCAGAGTTTACTCCTGATTCTGTGCTCGTGGATCATTCTGGCCATACACAGTGCCAGGGATCGAGCCACGGTCAGCAAGTGCCTTGACCTTGTGCTCGCTCCAGTCCTGTCGTGCCCAACCGTGGGCACGGCTTTCCCTAAGCTTGCCACCGGGCTCGTATTCCCTGCTCCCACCAGCCCATGCTCACGGCGTTTGGTATTTGAGCCTTTATGATGGTGAGCTGGGTGCCGTGGGTCGGTAATCGTGCCCACCACAAGGTTTTCGATTTGGAGCTGCCGTTTCTGGAACAATCTTTGATCCTCTTCCTGTCTTCTTGCTAAGATCTTTCTGGAACTCTTATTAAGCCGATTCTCTCCCCTTTCTTTTCTCCTATTGTGCATTTCTTCATTTTTGCTCATTCTTGACTTTTTTTTTTCCCCCCAAAAGAGGTTTTTGAGGTATTTTGTTTCCACTTTGCATTTTATTCTCCAAGCTGTCTTTTTTGTTTTGTGGGTACAATCACGTCTCAGATAATTACAGTCTTTAAAAAAGAAACATTCGACTCTATTGTCTTGGCCCTACCCTCTGAGAGTCTGTTTGTTTGGGTCGCTGGTGTTGGAGGTGATCCCTGCGTACCCCTCCTCCGGGGGCGTGGTGGAGCTCATGGTTGTACATGTGTGAGAAGCGTGTGGACCGTGTATTTCTCCATGGCTTGAAATGTTGGGGAACTCCGAAAAATGAACAGATCTCCTGTGCTTGCTTGTGCATCTGTTTCCTGGGCACAGGATTTGGACCCGGCAGCCTTGTTGGGTGCGGCCTGTGCCTTTCTGTGGGAGCTGGCCAGCCCTCCCCAGCACCCGCTGCCTGGATCTGGGTTCTAGCGGTTTCCTTTGGTTACATGTTTTCCTTTTTCTTTTTTCTGTGCTCGGGGCTTACTCCTGGGGTCTCTGCTCTTCCTGTGCTCCAATAGCGCCACCAGCCATCAGCTCTGGCCACTTGGGGTGTGTGTGGCGGGTACCCCTGGTGGTGCTGGGCTTACTCCTGGCTCTGAGCTCAGGGATGACTCCTGGCAAGGCCTGGTGGGGGGGCGGAGGGACCATCTGTGGTGCCGAGCATAGAACCCGTGTTAGCTGTGTGCCAGGTAAGTGCCCTGCCCGCTGTCCCATCTCCCCAGTCTTGGTTTTCTTTCTCTGCTCTTCCTTTCCCGCCTTCGTTCCTCTAGAGCTTGTCCAGGAGGGTTCATACTTTCCCCCAGAATCACCTTTCTTTGGCGGGCGGGGGTTGGGCCCGCTGGAGGGCAGCCTGGGTCTGTGCGGGGAGAGAGCATCACTCCCTGGTGTTTGGGGTCCCCTGCCAGCGGTGCGGGGTGCCTTCTTACTTTGTTTATAGGTCACGCCCATTGATGTCTTGGGACTCTTCCTTGCTCTTGCTCGGGACTGACTGTTGGCAGTGCTCAGGGAGCCTGACGTGGTGCCGGGGATTGGAACCAGACCGGCCAATACAAGGCCGGTCCCGTCCTTCCCATTCCATCTGCCTCATTTTTCACATCTTTCCTGCCAGCTGAGTGGAAGTTCAGGAGAGCGGTCCCCAGCATGTGGTCAAGTGCTTCCAGGGCTCTTCTGAGGGCTGGGACAGGAGTGCCTCCATGTCAAGGGGTGGGCTCAAAGGTGGCAGAGACAGGACAGAGAGCAGGGGACGGGGCACGCGAACCCTGGACCTAGAGGTGCCATTTCTCCCCTTCCTGCCCTTTGCTGATGTTGTGATGACTGGGATCACACATGCCAATTGTGGTGCCCGTCAGGTGGACCTTAGCGGGGGTGCTTGTACTGTGCCAGCTGAGGTGCCCATCAGGGAAACATTGGTGGCAGTGCTCATATGGTGCCAGCTGAGGTGCCCGTCGGGCAGATATTGGTGGCGGTGCTTGTATGGTGCCAGCTGAGTTGCCCGTTGGGCAGATGTTGGTGGCAGTGCTCGAATGTTGCCAACTGAGGTACCCTTCAGGCAGACTATGGTGCCAGCTGAGGTGCCCGTCGGGCAGACATTGGTGGCGGTGCTCATGGTGCCATGGTGCTCATGGTGCCAGCTGAGGTGCTCGTTGTGGTGACCCGTGCTAGTTGTGCTTGTACCGTGTCCTGGGGGTGCACACAGTAAGGGTGCGTGCACACATTCTAGCTGGGGCTGCCTGTCCCTCGCTCCGATGTGACGGTGCTGTGCCACGCTCTGGTGAGTAGTGTTGCTGCCGAGACCCCTCTCGGCACCTGCGGGTGGCGCCAGGCCCCACCTCTTGGGGTTGCCCTGAAGCCGCAGACGACGCACATTTGGATGCAGGCAGTGCCCCTGTGGGCCACCGTGAGTCCGGAGGTTGGGCAGGAACAGGCGGCCGGGGGACTGGGGGATGGCCGCGGGATGGCCGCAGCCCCAGGTCTTTCTCAGCGCGGCCTCCTTGCAGGCTGCAATTTTGAGCAGAGGGTGGGCGAAGTGGGTTCACTCTGGCTGCTGGGTCAAGATCAGGGCGCGTGGGGACAGCGGGGTGGGGGGGGATCGCTTGGAGGTTGCTGCAGGAACCCCGGGGGAGGAGGCATGAAGGAGCGGGCGGGGAGGGAGGGGACGAGCCTGGGTGACCGGGTTTGCCTGGAAGGCCGAGCCTACAGGATGCCCTGGAGGATCTGATGCCAGCGGGGAGCAGGAGGAGGATGGAAACGTCTCTAGGAGGACTGATCTGGGCAGCTGGCACGGGGCTGCCTGTGGCGGAGCGGGGAGGGGCAGGGAGGTGCCCATTAAGGCATCCAAGGACAGTGCCAGTGACCCAGCGGGGTGGGGGGTGTGTGTTCAGTGCAACTAGAGGAGAGGTCAAGTGCAACTAGAGGAAGGGTCAAGGGCATCTAGAGGGGGAGTCAAGGTCATCGAGAGGAGGGGTCAAGTGTACCTGAGAGGGCATAAAAATGGCCTTCAAGGGCCGGAGCAACAGTACAGCAGCAGGGGGTCTGCCTTGCACACAGTCAACCCGGGTTTCATGCCAAGCCTTGCCAGGAAATGATCTTTGAGCACGGAGCTAGGAGCAACCCATGAGCACCTCTGGGTGTGGCCCCCAAACAATCAAACAAAAAACCCCCAAAGGGCTTCAAAGTCAGCTGTGGCGACACGGGCTTGGGGGAGAGCGGGGGAGCCCGTGCATGTTGGGGGCTGGGGGGCACGGGGACTCTGTGCTTCTCGCTTCCTCCCGCTGTGAACCTCAAGTGTTCGAGGGCACAAGTCCAGCGGGGGTGAGGTGGGGGCGCTGCAGGAGCACAGAGGAGAGTAGAGGTCCCAGGACGAGGGGCCGGTGACAGGACGCGGAGGCAGAGACAGGGTCCTGGAGCCAGGGGAGACAGTGGCCAGGAGGTCGGAGGGAGGCAGCCACTGAGGCGAGTGTGGGCCAGGAGCCAGGCGCAAGGTGGCCAGGAGGATGCCGCAGGGTGGGGCTGGGCTGTGGGGGGGGGGAAGGGGGGGAGTCCCGCTGGAGGGGCTGGTCGGGGAGGGGTCACAGACTTCCTGGAAGATACTTTCCCTTTTTTCCTTTTTTTTTTTTCTGCTTTTTTTGGATGATGCTCAAGGGTTCCTTCTGGCTCTGCACTCAGGAATCACTCCTGGCAGTGCTCAGGGGACCATACAGGATGCTGGGGATCGAACCCCGGTCGGCCATGTGCAAGGCAAACGCCCTCCCCGCTGTGCTATCACTTTCTGAGAAGCACCACATGAACGTGGGCGAGAGAGGCCAAGTGTCTGCTGAGACGAGACAGACGGGCACGGCTTCCGGCTGATGCACGAGCCGGCCGCAGCGGCCCTGGAGGATGCTCAGGGATGCCAGTTCCACGCCTGCCCCTTGGCCAGCCCCACGGCCTCCGGTTCCCCGAGGCAGCCTGGCCCGCGGCCTGGTCTGGGCTGGCAGTAAGATGCCACTGGAGGTGCCAGGGAGCTCAGAGATGGGAGATGCCCTTGGTACCTTGCTGCTGCTTTCAGGGGAAAAAGGGTTTCCAAAAGCAAAACGTTTTGTAACACACAGGCTTAACTCTTAGTGGATTCGATCCAGTAAAGGTTTTTTGGTTTGGTTTGGTTTTGGGGTCACACCCGCCGGTGCTCATTGCTTACTCCTGGGTCTGCACTCAGGGGTCACCCCTGGCGGTGCTCAGGGGACCGTATGGCGGTGCTTAGGGGACCATATGCCGGGGTTGGAACCCAGGTCGGGGCACACGCAAGGCAAACACCCTCCACACTGTCGTATCACTTCAGCCCCTCGCAGAGATTATGACCCATTTCTAATTCTTGACTCACCCCTGATAATATTCTTTTTATTTTATTTTTTTTCAGTCTTTGGGCCATAGCCAGCAGTGCTTAGGGGCTATCCCTGGCTCTGTAACCGGGGGGGGGGGGGTCACTCCTGGAGGGAGACCAGGGGGCAGCTGCAAATCAGTCAAATGCCTTAACCCCTTTCCAGCTCTTGATTAAAACACATACACACCGCAGAGATGAGAAATATAAAATAATTGAAAATGTAAATTACCCAATATCCCATCCACTAGAGATAAATTCTAGTAACATTTTGGTCTAGATTCTCACGAGCTACCTACACAGAAATCAACTCATTCCTTCCCTTCCCGCAGAGAACTATCCTTTCATATTTGTATTCTGATTATTTTCAATGAAAGTGTGGTCGTAAGCATGATTCTACATCACCAAATGCCCGCCCCGTTATTAAAGCTGTCAAATAGTTCATCATAGGGAGACACTGTAATTTAGAGCTTCCCACCGCTTGGTAGTTAGTGCTTCTTTAAATAGCACCAATAAAAAGTGCTACAACGATCACCCTTACAAATTAGTGGCATCTTTCTGTCCTTCTCTGGGGAGAGTTGCCAGCTGGAGAGTTGTTTACTGTTTCAATCAGTGTGAACATGCTGAAGGCTCCTGAGGGGTCACCCAAGGTGCATTTGAGGCCACCTGCCACTTTTACCTTCCTGAGAGGACTCAGCAAAGCACACTTCCCTGCCGCTTCACTGCTGTTTCGAATCATGTCTGTCTACCTCTTAGTTGTTGTTGGTTTTTTGTTTTGTTTTGTTTTGTTTTGTTTTTGCTTTTTGGGTCACACCTGGCGATGCACAGGGGTTACTCCTGGCTCTGCATTCAGGAATCACTCCACACCGTGCTCAGGGGACCATATGGGATGCTGGGAATCAAACCCTGGTTGGCCGCGTGCAAGGCAAACGCCCTACCTGCTGTGCTATCCTTCCAGACCCCATCTTGGTTTTTAAAACGTCACTTTCCACACACAGCCTAGGGCTAAAATCGATCTTTTATTAAAAAGGCATTGTAGGGAGGGGAAAAAGAGAGACGGGGAGTTGAAGAGAGAGAGAGAGAGAGAGAGAGAGAGAGAGGAGGAGAGGAGAGGGGAGAGAGATGAGAGAGAAGAGAGACGAGAGGGGAGAGAGAGGAAAAGAGAGAAAAGGAGAGGAGAGGAGAGGGGAGAGAAGAGAGAGGAGAGAGAGGAGAGAGGAGAAAGAAGAGAGATATGAGAGAAGAAAGAGAGAGGAGAGGAGAGAGGAGAGGGGGAGAAAAGAGAGGAAGGGAAGAGAGGAGAGAGGGGGAGAGAGGAGGAGAAAGATGAGAAGAGAGAAGAAAGAGAAAGGGTGACAGAAAGGAGGGAGGAAAGAGGGAGGAAGAGAGGAAAAAGAGAGGAGAGAGAGATGGGAAGGAGCGATGAGGAGAGGAGAGAGGAGAGAGGGGAGAGCAAGTGAGTGCTCGGGAACCGGTGCTCTGTGGGTAGGAGGTGGGGGTCTGATCCCAGCTTCACAAGTCCCCTCCCCTAGGGGCAGCCCCAAGCACCAAGCCAAGCTTTAGCCTGGGAGCGGGAGAGGGCACAGCTGGTAGGATGCCAGCCTTGCACACGCCAGCTTCAGTCCCGGGCACCCCCTGTGGTCCCCGGAGCCCACCAGCAAGGACCCCTGAGAGCAGAGCCAGGAGGAAGCCCTAAGCACTACCAAAAGAAAAAAAAAAAGAAATAAAATAAAATAAAAATTAAAAAGCCGAGTGTGGCAACAAAATAAGATGAAACAAAACCAACACGCTCCCAGAAATAGCCCTGGAGCAGAAATCAGAGGGTTCAGGCTCCCGTGAGCTCGTCTACGCCCGAGCACCTCTGCGCGTTTATCAGCAGCAAACACCCTCCGCGATGTCTCCGGGCGGCTGCAGGCGCTCGGGGCTTCCTCCGGGCTCAGAAATTCCTCCTGGCAGCGCTGGGGATTGAACCCGGCTTGGCCACTTGCAAGGCAAGTGCCCTCCCCGCTCACTCCCTTCAGCCCGCCCGGTTACGGGCACACACAGCTGACCACAGGGGATGCAGGCCTGACCCGGGTCGGACCCTGGCTTTATTTACTCATTTTACTACCTCTCACCTGCCTCAACTGGCCTAGGATGTTTTTATTTGAGATCATAACACATATTTTCTATCCTTCAGTTCACTGTTAGAGACACACTCCCAAACTTACCAATATTTTTGCATTATTTATGGAATTAATAACTTTCAAACTGAAGTCATGTCATTACTTCATAATCTAAGTGCCAGATGTGCATTATTCTTATTTTTACATATGGATAGATAAATATATAGGTACATAAATATACACATGTATGTATATAAATTTCATTTTGGGGTCACATCCAGTGATGTTCAGGTGTTATTCTTGGCTCGGCACTCAGGAATTACTCCTGGCGGTGCTTTGGGGACCATCTGGGATACTGGGGATTGAGCCCAGGTGGGCTGTGTGCAAGGCAAATGCCCTCCCCACTGTACTATCACTCTGGCCCCCTCTTACCAATATTTTAAAGTCTGAATAGAATAACAGACACTGCGCTCTAGGGGCCAGGGAGACGGTTTGCAGCAGTGTAACCTGTGCCCCTGGCAGGCAGCCGTCTCTGCTCCATCCTGGCACTGCATTGGCCCCTCTGCATCGCAGGAGTGACCCCTGAGCACAGAGCACAGGCTTCTGGGGCACAGCACGAGCCCCTGACACCATTAGGTATGGTCCCATGCCCCTAGCCTCCAATTTATTAAAAAATGATTTTATGATTGAATCACTGTGAGATAGAGCTTAACAAAGCTGTTCATGCTCAGGTTTCAGTCATACAGGGTTCCAGCACCCGTCCCTCCACCAGTGGACATTTCCCAGCACCAGTGTCCCCAGTTTCCCTCCCACTACCCACCCCTCCACCCCCCCAGCCTGCCTCTACGACAGGCACTTTTCTTCTTTCTCTTTCAACCCTCCTTTTTTTTTTCTTGGAAAAAGAAATTGAACTCAAAGGCCAGGGAATAGCTTTGTAGCAAAACATTTGCCTTGCATATATGAGGCCCGGGACCCAATCCCTGGCACTGCAATATTATTATGATTAACAAATTGAACTCTAAAGTCCAGGAACACGGAAATCCTGCTTTACTAGAGATGTCTCGGGCTCAGGCTCCTGACCTGGTTCCAATCTGAATCTTGTTCCAGCAAAGGTGAGGCCCCGGGGCTAGGAAGGGGTCCAGCAGCCTGTGAAGGCTGGACAGGCTGCCCAGAGAAGGAGGAAGCCAAGTTCTAGGAGCAAGTCATCAATCCATAGGCAGCTCGAAATCAGGTGTGTGTGCGTGTGTGTGTGTGTGTATGTGTGTGTGTGTGCATGTATGTGTGTGCATGTGTGAGTGTGCGTTTGTGTGTATGTGTGCGTTCCTGTGCATCATGTGTACATGTGTGTGTGTGTGTGTGTGTGTGTGTGTGTGTGTTTCTCCTGAAAACTAGCTTTTAGGTGGCTGGAGCGATAGCACAGCGGGTAGGGCGTTTGCCTTGCATGCGACCAACCAGGGTTGGAATCCCAACATCCCATATGGTCCCCTGAGCATCGCCAGGGGTAATTCCTGAGTGCATGAGCCAGGAGTGACCCCTGTGCATCACCGGCTATGACCCCAAAAAGAAAAAATAAAAGAAACAAAACTAGCTTTTGCCTCTTTCGGAAAATTCTATAGTCTTTTAATGCCCCCCCAACAAAAATTTCAAATTTATGCACAGTTGAGCTGAAACACAGGTCCTTTCCTGGTATTTACTATCTGATGTGCTCAAGGGAGAGTAAAAGTCATTTGAAGCTGTTCTTCCTTCCTAGACTGGGAGGTGGGGTGTACAGATTCATGAGCAACCCAGGGGGATTCGGGACACAGAGGTGGACCTGACTTTCAGCTCTGCACCGCCCCCGCCCCCCCCTGCATCTGCTGCCCCCAGCACCCGGTATTGGGCTTGTTTGCATGTGGATTGCTCTCAGTGCGTTCCGGATTGTTATGAGAACGGAGCGACCTCGTTTGGATTACACTGCCCGGGTTTAGGAGTCCTGGGCAATGGACGGGGTGTGGGAAACCGCTACAGAAGTCTGGAGGTCCAGGGTACAGGCGTGGAAGCGCCAGCCCCGAGGAGGTGCGGGTAACACTCTAGCGTTCCTCCGGCTTGGGATGAGGCACCCCTGTTCCCCGTGCCATGGTCTCCACCCCAAGCGGCCCGTTGCCACCCTTGTCAGTTTCAGGAGCCAGAAAAAAAAAAAAAACCTGCAGCCCACGGGGGCGGGGGCGGGTAGGGCCAGAGCTCAGGAAAAAGTTTGAGAAGTCAAGGGAAGGCGCGGGCCGAGGGGGCCGAGGGGGCCGAGGGGCCAGCAGGCTGGAGAAGGGGTGGGAGTGGAGGGGGGAAGGCGAAACGGGGGAACAGCGGAACGGGAAGCTCAGAATAGAAGAGATCAAAGAAAGTGCCAACTAGTGAGAACGCTGAGAAAGGGTGGGTGGAGGGGGCCGGCGACGGGCCCGGCTTAGAAAAATAGCAATTAGTACAGCTAAAAATAAAGCCCAATTTAGAGACAAAGCCAGATACACAAGGAGAAAAATAAGGCTCGCCACAAAGAATCCCTCGCGACCCAAACGCTCAGGAGAAGCAGGCTGCCGCACACCCACCCCCGTGCCAGGGCCGCTTGGCAGAAGAAAAGCGAGTCGGGGGCCCGCGAGGCTGCGGGCAGGTGACGGGGGACCGCGGCGGGGCCGGGCGCGGCGCGCTGCGTGGCCGCGGTGGCCGTCGGCGCAGGGGCGCAGGGCGGAGAGGCCCCGCCGGGAGGCGCGCCACGTGTCCCCAAAGTTAGAGACGGTTTCCACCCCGCCCCCCGCCCCCGACCCCCAGGAGGTGCTGCAGGTGTGCGGCACCCCAAGGCCCCGGGGCACCGGGCGCCGGGCTCCCGCGCGCGCCTCGCCAGGGGGCGCCCACCCGCTCCGGCTCGGCGGGCTCCGGGCGCTGCCAGCGCGGCGGGGTGCGGCGGCGACGCCCTGGCCGGGGCGGGCAGGCCCTGCGCCCCCATCCCGGGCGCGGGGAGGCGGGGGAGCCCGGAGACGGGGCGGTGGGAGGGGGTGCTGCTGCGTCCCGCGGGTCTCTACAGCGGACGGTGACCCCCCCCCGGCCAGTCGCCCCGCCGAGGCCGGGGATGCCCGCGGCGCCGTGTCCAGCTCCCGGGGGCTGCGGGCTGCAAGCTGGACCCCGGGAGGTGGATGGAGTTGGGGGGCGTGAGCCCCCGGGAGGCTGCGTGGGGAAGCCCCGTGGGGTCCCCCAGGGCTCTCCGAGCGCCCGGGGGAGGTGCGGAAGGCCCAGGCGGTGCGGGGGCGTCCCCCCTTCCCGGGCGCGGGTCCGCCCTCCCGGGGGCGGCGTTGGCGGGGTTCGCCCGGGCCCCCCGCGCGCGGGCAGGCAGGCGCCCCGAACGCGCCACGCGGCGCGGGGCCGGAGGGGGCGGCGCGCGGGGCCGGGCGCGGCGGGGCGGCGCCGAGCCGGCTCCTCCCCCGGCGGCCGCAGCCTCCTCGCCTTCCTCCCGCTCCTGCGCGGCTGCTCCTCCTTCCTCCCCGGGCGTCCGCGGCGATGTTCAACCGCGCCGTGAGCCGGCTGAGCAGGAAGCGGCCGCCGTCAGGTAAGCGGCCCCGCGACCGCGCGGGCCGGGGCTCGGGGCGCCCCGCGGGGCTGCCCGGAGCCTCACGGGCCCGCCCGCTGCCCCCGTCCAGGGCATCCTGCCCTCCCGCCCGCTCTCGGGCGCGGCTCCGCGCGGCCGCCCCGACAGGAGCCCCCCTACCCCACCCCGGCCGGCTGCTCCCCCCACACCGCGCGCGCGCGCGCGCCCCTGCGCTCCCCAGTCGGGGCCACGGCGCGGGAGCCTCCGCCGGGGAAGGAAGTTTGGAGGAAAAGGGGAAACCGCGGCGGTTGTCTTTGCAGTGATGGTCTGGGAGAGACCCAAACTTTGGAGATGGCGTGGGCTGGACGCTCCGAAAGCAGAGGGCGCGCCTGCCCTCCCCGCCACAGAGCCTGTTCCCCGGGTTGCGGACGCCCGGCTGCGCGCGCGCCTTCGACGGGGCGGCCGGGCACCGGCAGGCCGGACTCGGGGCCGGTGGAGACGCGTGGAGACGGGTACCCCGAGGTCCGGGCTGCCTTGACACAGGTTCAGCTCGGCTGCCTCTGTGGATCCACCTGCAGCCACGGAGCGGGGCCGTGGGAGGGGCCCGCGCACCCGCGGGCGGAAGATACCAGCTCCCGACGCCGACCCTCTGACACCTTTTGCGCAGCGTGGTGGGACAGCTGCGTCCCTCTGAGCACGGGCGTGTGCACGGGGGCTTGGGGTTCGGTGAATCCTTCACCCCACAGCGCTGCGCCTGCACAGCAGGGGAAGCCGCTCGCTGTGAGGCAGCTGGTCCCAGCCGCAGCTGGAGAATCCCCCGGGTTCGGAGACGCGGGCTCCCCGCAGCTGCCAATTCTGCGCACGCTGGTCCCTGTCTTGCGCACCTCCTAACTCATTTTTATGTGGTGAAGAGTGTGGATGGGATCTGGGGCGGGGGGGGCCTGCGTGGGGAACCCCACGATGGAGCGTCTCTGTGAGTTGTTTGGGGGCGCAGCTGCAAAATGGGAAAGGTAAGGACTGGCTCTCTGCTCTGGCTCTTTGCTCGGTGGTGGTAAACGGCCGGTTTGTTTCCCATCTGTCAAGTTGCGCAAATCACGTCAGGTCCCCTGAGCCCCAGCGAGGGAGGAGCTCAGCCCCCACACCAGAAGGACTCCCGGGGGTCATTAGGAAGAGCTGCTGCAGATGGTGGTCGCGGCGGCCCAGTGTCCTGGCCATGCACACACCTTCCCAGGGTCCTGGCTACTCAGCCTCACTTCTCCTTCTTGCGGGCTAATCCCAGCCCTGCAGAATCCCCGTAGGAGCCTGGACTCGGCCAAGCCACTGGGTCCCATCCAAGCGGTATCACTCAGTGACCTTGGCCGAGCTGACTTGACCTCCGAGGCAATTGCTAAATGGTTAGGAAATTCGGGAACTAGTTACAGAGCCATAGGTAGCTTGCGAGTGACTATGGCAGGATGGAGACAACGGAGGCCGGCTAGTGTTATATATGATCCGTGTTTCTGGGGAAGCTGGTGCCCGGCTCTGCGGTGTGTCCGGTTCCCCATGTGTAAAGTGGATTTCCTGGGCTTGCGGATTAAATGCACTTTAAGTTTAATGAAGTCCCGAGCACAGCACCAACACACATGGCGAGCTCCTGCAAGGTGTCTGTTGTCTGTTACGGGGATGCCATGAGCAGACTTGGCTAGTTTGGGGGCTTGAAGTCTTCCACGTAGAACAAGTGGGCTTGAGGGGGATTCTTGTTTTTGGGGTGCTGTTTGGGGTTGGTTCGGGTCTTGCCCTCCAGTCACCAACTTGCTTAGTGATTGGTTGAAATCACAAAGGTCGAAAGTCAACCCCCTAACGGACAAATGTCCCTGAAGAAAGGACAAACAAGCAGCAGATGATAGAAGGAAGCAAAGGGGTGTGGGCCTGGAGGCCACTGAGTCCAGCCTAGTGACCACGGGACCCTGTACTGAATTTCTTTTCTTCTTCGGCATTGAAAAAAATTTGTCTTTGGACATCACTGGAGGTGCTCAGGGCTCCTTCTCGACTCTGCACTCAGGGATCGTCCTGATGGGCCCAGCTGGGGTGCTGGACACGGAACTCTGGTCAGCTGCATGCAAGCCAAACGCCCCACCTGCTATCCTGCCTCTCGGCCCCGGGATTCCTTTTCTTAAAGAGGCTCTCTAGATCGCAGAAGGTCAGGCTGACAGAAGCTGGGTTTGTGCAGTGGGGACCTGCTTGGAGCTGGCCGGATGCCGCCTCCCTGAAGCGTCTGCTTGAGACGGTCTCAGCTCTTCAGGGTTATCGGGAAGCCGAGGGCTGGAGTACTTGCCCGAGTCCCGTGGTTCCTAGTGAGCCGCCTTTATTCTTCCGGAGGTTTCTCAGTGTTCAGGAACCCCCAAGGTGGGGAGAGGACGGTTGAAGGGGCTTCATCAGATGCAGCTTTTCAGAGCCCCCCACCCCCTCCTCACACACCTGCCGGCTCGGCCTTGGGGACCGAGGTGGTAGGAAGAGGATGGTGGTTTGTTTTTGGTTTTGATTTGGTGTGTTCTCGGTACCGGTGTTCAGGGCTTCCTCTTGGCTCTCTGCTCAGGAATCATTATCGGCGGTGCTCTGGGGTATATGGGTGCCCGGGGTTGAACCCAGGTTAGCCTCGTGCAAGGCAAGTGCCCTACCCACTGTGCTCTCTCTCTGGCCCCCAAGGTGGTGCCTTTCCGAGGATTTGATTATGAATCTTATTCCTTGAAGTGTGAAGGGCCAAGAAGGCTCGGTGCCACCCCCACCTGCACTGCTGATGGCAGCTGCTGGCGAGAGGAGTAAAGCCACAGCCTGTACCACGTAAAGCCTCTGTGCCCGGCGGCCACCACTCTGCCCCTTTCGGCAAGCAGTGACCTCCAGAAGGGTCTTGTGTGTTGGGACAGTGCTCCACATGGAGTGATGCCTTTCAGCTGGAGCAGCGGTACAGTGGTTAGGGCACTGGCCTTGCGTGCGGCTGTGGCTGTGATAGTGGTCCAGATCCAGGTTACCTGAGCACGTCTAGGAGTCACCTCTGAGCACAGATCAGGAGTTCCCTGCTGAGAACAGAGTCGGGAGTCCCCCTGAGCACAGAGTCAAGAGTCCTTCCTGGGGCTGGAGAGATAGCACAGTGGGTAGGGCGTTTGCCTTGCACACGGCCGACCTGGGTTCAAATCCCAGCATCCCATATGGTCCCCTGAGCACGGCCAGGGGTAATTCCTGAGTGCAAAGCCAGGAGTAACACCTGTGCATCGCCAGGTGTGACCCAAAAAGCAAAAAAAAAAAAAAAAAAAAGAGTCCTTCCTGAGCGCCACCACTCTTGCGTTGGGAAACTGAGAGATGATCAGAAGGTGCTGTTGCTTAGTTGTTGTGGGATGGAGGAAGGAGGGAGGGGGGAAGGGGAGAGAGACGCACAGACAGGGGTGTGGAGATGGGCGTCCTGCCGGCTTCTCAGGACTTGGGTGGGAGGCCTGGGGCTGGCCTGCTCGGGAGCAGAGCTGTCCCGGGGGAGATGCAGCGGACAGGGCTGCGGGGCCGGAACCAGGAGGCCCTGGGGCAAGGCTGAGGACAGCCTGGGCTGAGGGGCACAGGGGGCGATGTCCAGCTCTGAGGGGAGAGGGGGCAGCCGGGCAGCGGGACTGGGAGGGAGGGAGCCCCGGGAGGGGTCCTGAGCTCCTCACGGAGGCCTTGAGAGAGGAGAACTTGTTTGGAGGGAAGTGGGTCCCCGGAAGCCTGTGGGGCTGTTTCGCTCCAGGAGACTCCCCTGAAAGTGCTTATCAGGCAGCACAGCACTGCTGTCACGGCTCCGAGGGCGGTGCGGGGGCGGGGGGCCGCCAGCCTGGCCGCTGCAGGGCACAGCTATCTGGGGGAAGCAGGAAAACCGATGAGCATAAATTTAGTGCAGTTTACACCATCTGCCCCGTGCCCAGCTGGGCGCCACCAGGGCATGACTCGACCCGGGCTGGGGGGGAAACTACCCCGGCAGCTTGAAGAAATGGCCCAGCCACAGCCCTGCCTCAGTTTCCAGAGTTCCTCTTTCCTTTTCTTTGACCACACCCCGCTGTGCTCAGGGATCCCTCCTGGTGGTTCCCGGGGACCGTCTGTGGTCCGGGGGATCGACCCCGGGGCGCAGGGTTGCATGCAAGGCACCGGCCCACCCTGCCCCACTCCAGCCCCGGAGGGCCGGACTCAGCGGGGACGTGTGTGGGGGCTGTGTGGGCAGTGGGGGCGTCTGGGCGGAGGGCGCCCCCGGGCCTGCAGCCCTGCCGGTGGTGTCTGCAGAGGGAGTTTCCCAGGAAGCTGGCAGCCAGGGTTCAAGCCAAGACGTTACGTGGCTCTGAGGACCGATTTGGAAATTAAAGCTTGAGCACAGCCACACGTCCGGCCCCGTCCCAGGGGCTTGTGGGATCCTGACAGCAGGGAGGCTGCAGGGGGGCAGGGGTGGGGGCTGAGGGCAGGCAGAGATGTTCCCCTCTGGAACTCTTTTTTTTTCTTTGCTTTTTGGGTCACACCCGGCGATGCCCAGGGGTTACTCCTGGCTCTGCACTCAGGAATCACCCCTGGTGGTGCTCAGGGGACCATGTGGGATGCTGGGAATCAAACCCGGATCGGCCGCGTGCAAGGCAAACGCCCTCCCCGCTGTACTATCACTCCAGCCCCTAGACAAGCATTTTTACAGTGTTCTGATTCATAATTCTGAAGGCTGCTTTTTTCAAATGAGTTTTAAGGGCCAAAGAGAGAGATGCTAGTAGTTCCAGAACTTGCCTTGCGTGTGGCTGTCCTGGTTTGATCTCTAGCGTGTGGTCCCCTGAGCACTGCCAGGAGTAACCCCTGGATTACTGGTTGGGTATGACCCACAATTTTATTTTTTAATTTTTTTATTTTTTTTGCTATTTGGGTCACACCCAGCGATGCCCAGGGGTTACTCCTGGCTCTGCACTCAGGCATTAGCCCTGGTGGTGCTCAGGGGACCATATGGGATGCTGGGATTCGAACCCGGGTTGGCCGGGTGCAAGGCAGACGCCCTCCCCGCTGTGCTATCGCTCCAGCCACACCCCCCCCCCCCCCCCGGTAACTTTGAATGGATGTGATTGTAGTGTTGGGCCTCCACACCCCAGAGGCTCAGGAGATAGTGTGAGCGGTAGAACGCAGGCTGCAGAGGTGAGGTGCTGATTTTGATGCCCGGCACCCCGTGCCCCCCTCCCCCCCCGTGACTGCCCCTCCACGCATTGCATATCTGCTGTGGTCTAACTCTTGCCACAGCTCCCTGGGGGGTCACGCTGCTCCCTGGCCCTCTTGCTTCTTGCCCGGCGACTGCGGCCTGTGGACAGACAGTCCCGGTAGCGGGTCTCAGGTTGAGGCTCATGGGCAAGAAGGCCCTGGTCATTGCTGGTCTCACCCTTCCTTCCCCTCCACTCCCCCTCCCCTTCTCTCCCTCCCCTTTCCCGCTCCTCCCCTCCTCTTCCCTCCCCTCCTCTTCCCTCCCCTTCCCTCCCCTCCCCTTTCTTTCCTTCCCCTCCCCTTTGCTTACATTCCTTTTCCTTCCCCTTCCCTCTCTTCCTCTCCCCTCTTCACCTCCCATCCCCTCCCCTCTTCACCTCCCCTTCCCTTCCCTTCCTTTCCCTCCTCTCCTCTGCCCTCCCCTGCCCTCCCCTGCCCTCCCCTGCCTCCCCTCCCCTTCCCTTTCCCTTCTGTTCCCTTCCCTCCTCTCCCCTCCTTTCCTTTTCTTTCCTCTCCTCCTCCCTCCCCTCCCCTTCCCTTCCCTCCCCTCCCCTCCCCTTCCCTTCTGTTCCCTTCCCTCCTCTCCCCTCCTTTCCTTTTCTTTCCTCTCCTCCTCCTCCTCCCTTCCCTTCCCTCCCTCTCCCCCCTTCAGCTGTACCACCTCCAGGGAACCCCAGCTCCTCCACATTCCTGCTACTTCTTTTGAAAAAGCAAAGGTTGTTTTGTTTTTTTTTTCCACGAGGGCAGGGGGCACACACGTTGAGGCACGCCTGGAGAACTCTGTGCTCCCCTGGTGCTTGGGAGACCACGCAGTGCTGGACTCAAAGGAGCTTGGCCAGGCAAGCACCTGACCCGCTGCACTGCCTCTCCAGCCCAGAGCAAGGGGACTCAGCGCTGGTGCCTCAGTTTCCTCATCTGTAAAATGAGCCGATGATGGACTCAGTGCCGGTGCTTGCTGGGAAGCCGAGGAAGGTTCCGCTCTGTACATGCGTCTTTTCTTTGGATCTGGGCGGGGGCGCGCCCCGCGGCCTCACTCTGGGGCTGCTCTCAGCTGGTCTGGGTTGCCCCGGGCCCTCGGAGCGATGCTGCACCCCAGCCTTTTGGGTTTTCTCCATCCCTGTGTCTTCTCGCTGTCGTCCCCCTCACTGTCCCCCAGTCTGTCAGGAAGCAGCGACCCATCTGGGCCTGCCAGAGCCGCCTCCCGCCCCACTTGCCCTGCCACCTGGCTGCCCGCTGTGCCTCACCTGCAGATGCCCGGGGCGGCCCCCGACAGCCCGTGTGCAGACGACACCTTGGGGTGCAGTGAAACAAGGGTGCCCGCACCCTGCCGAGCGGGGGAGGGGAGGGGACACGTGGTGAGGAATAGGGTGCCCTGGGGCTCTGCGAGCGCAGGACAGCAGGGCAGGGTCTCACCCCCTACACCCCGGGGGCCCCCGAGTAGTTTTATTCCTGCCAAGAACGCGGGGGCTCTCCGAAGCAGCCGTCGCTTCCTTCCCCCCGGGGGGAAACTGGAAACCAGTGGCCATCTGGCGTTTCGGCCACTCGAAAGAGGATGTTGGGGCTTGTTTTGCCTTCGGACCCGAGTGCTCACGAGCCCCGCAGCCCTGGCCTGTCTGGAGAAAGCAGCCATGAGACGGCCGCGGAGCCGGGGGGCTGTGTGGAGCGCTGCAGGTGAACCCCCGGGCATGGAGCGTAAGGAGGAGCCCCCACCCCTTGGGAGGGGTGCACAGTTTGCTTGCTTGCCTTCTAGCGGGGCAGCGGTGGGGCCGAGCTGGAGCCAGTGGGGAGTGTCCCTGGAAGGCCGAGGGGCCACAGACCCCATGTGGGCATGGCCCAGAGGCGATGCTGATTTTGAGCCGAGCTGACCCACCCCCAGCCCTTTCCATGAGGGCACTTGTGTGGATTTCGACTTTTTCATTCTTCCCTCGGGTTTCCTGCTCCAGACAGTCCAGGAAAATCTCCCCGTGAGGGGCCAGCCTGCCTGCAGCCCGGCGCGCAGAAGCTCCACGCTGCAACCCGTAAACACCCCGGGCAGATTTGGATAGCGCCTTTCCGTGACCCACTTTCTCCGGAGCCGGGCCCAAAGCGTCGCTTGCACAAAGTGACTTTTTCTGCTGCTAAGTTCGGATGGGTGGCTGACTCTCTTCCTCCTGCCATTCTTTCCCTCTCCCTCCCACCGTCTCTTTCTTTTTTCCCGTCTGTTTCTCTGTCTTTCTCCCTCTTTTTCTTTTTTTTTTTATTCTGCCTCTGTCTCCCTCCCTCTCTTTCTTGTCTGTCTCTCTTCCTCTCTTTTTTTCTCGCTCCCTCCCTCCCTTTCTTTCTTTTTTTGTTTTTCCTGTCTCTCTGTCTGTCTCTTCCAACCTCCCCCTCTTTCTTTCTTTTTCTAAATATATGTGCTGTGTTTGATGTGGCCCAGGTGATGGGGGGGGGGTGTCGCCTGTGTTTTGTGGGGTGCGTACTCCTCCGGAGAATTTTAAAGGAGTCTGGTGTGGGTGTTGGTGTGTGTCGTGCTGAATCAGCGTCGACTTCCGGGGGACGCATCTGTGCCTCCTGTTTAGTTTGTTTTCTTTCTCTACTTGGGTCTTGGGGTCTCTCCGGACAGTGTTTGGGGGACTGTGCCGGGCCGGGCATCCATCCTGGCTTGGCTGTGTGCACGGCCAGCACCTCCCCCCGCTGTGCTGTCTCTCTGGCCTGTTGTTTGTGCTCTTGAGAGGGCTCTGAGGTTTGGGGGGTCCTGAAGGCAGACCTTCAGCGATGTAAATGCCAGAGCGGCGAGGACCTGGAGTGCAGATAATTCTGAAAGGCGGTTTGCAGGGGCAGGCCGGCCGGGCGCGCACACACTGCGCGGACGCCCTGTAGGGACCAGGCCGTGGGCACCGAGCGCTGCAGGCGGGTTGGGAACGTGGATGTCCAAGAACTGGGCGTCTGGAGAAGTCTCCGATAGGCCTGACATCATCGCATCAATAAATAATGCGGCCGGGCCGTAATCTGCTGCGAGCAGCCAGCCGCGGCCATCTGTGCGCGAGGCTGAGCCGGGCACGGGGATAATGGCTTTTGGCTTTCACGGAGCCCAGAAACCGCAGGGAGCGGCCTCAGGTAAGCCGAGAGGGGCTGAGCACTGTGCGCGCGCGGATGGCGCAGTCCCCAGAGTCTGGGTCTGCGTGGACCAGACCCGCCCGGCGATTCCGCCCTCCCCCGGCAGGCGCTGGCTTCCTCCTGGACAGGCCGCGTCCTGGCCGCCGGGCGGGCAATCACAGCACACAGCCGAAGAGGCCGGCCGTGCCTCAGGAGCTAAGCCCCTGGCCTCAGTTTCCCCATCGGCCAAATGAAGAGGGTGATTTAACCCCTCAGGGTCACCCGGAGCCAGGTGGCTTGGCCTGCATCAAGGCGCCAGGCCAAGCCCAGCACCTTGTCAGCGGCTCCCAGTGCTGTGATTTTTAGCGCAGGACAGACTCCTGGAAGAGGCGTTTATTGAGCAGCGGGAGTTAGGGCCGGGGGCTAGGCCCACTGTGAGCGTGCGGCCTCTTGTGCCCGACCCAGATTTTATTCCCGGTACCACGTGGTTGGTATCACCGGGGCCAGGTCTGGACTCCGGAGCTTTTCTGGGTCCCAGCAGACGTGCCCGGAAGCCCCCAGCACCTCCAGGCTGCTGGGACAGCAGTGCTCCCACAGACCCTTGCGGTGTGCCCAGAGCCTGGTTGGCCAAGCTTGAGGACCCCTTGGAAGATCCCTCCCCAAAGAAAAAAAGTGCCTGGGGGGCTGGAGTGATAGCACAGCGGGTAGGGCAGTTTGCCTTGCACGCGGCCGACCGGGGTTCGATTCCCAGCATCCCATAGGGTCCCTCAGCACTGCCAGGAGTAATTCCTGAGTGCAGAGCCAGGAGTAACCCCTGTGCATCGCTGGGTGAGACCCGAAAAGCAAAAAAAAAGAAAAAAAGTGCCTGAAAAAAATCCTCTAGAATTTTTTAGAGGAACCAGAGGGGGAGATCAAAGTTGTTTATCTATTTTAAATTTTTTAAATTAATTAATTAATTAATTGCTTATTTTGGCCACACAGGGCAGTGCTCCAGGGTCACTCCTGGCTCTGCACTCAGGCATCACTCCTGGCGGTGCTCGGGGGATCCTATGGGATGCCGGGGAGATCAAACTCAGGATGGGCGTGTGCGGGGTGAGTGCCCGCCCCGCTGTGCTATTGCTCTGGTCCCTGTGTTTTTAATTTCTTTAGTGGCACAAGCGTTTTGCGACGGAACTAAACAACAGGGAAAATAAACAGGGCTGAACGAAACGGAGACACAGGTCACCCACAGCTCCTGACAAGCTGCGGGGGTGCTGGCAGAGCCATGGGGGACACGCTCGCCTTCTGTCCCTCCCCGTGCTCGGAACCTGCTTTCCTGTCCCGCCCATCACATGTGGTTTCTATGGGGAGGGCAGTGCTCAGGGGTCACGCCCAGCTGCACGCTTGGGAGGTTGCTCTCAGCAGAGCTCAGGGGACCCTGTGGTGCTGGGAACCAAACCAGGATCTCCTACCTGCAAGGCAAGTGTCCGAACCCCGACATTATCTCTCCGACCCCAAGGTTAAGTTGGTTTTTTTTTTTGGGTCACACCCAGCGATGCTCAGGGGTTACTCCTGGCTTTGCACTCAGGAATTGCTCCTGGAAGTGCTTGGGGGACCCTATGGGATGCCGGGGATCAAACCCGGGTCGGCCGAGTGCAAGGCAAACGCCCTACCCGCTGTGCTATCGCTCCGGCCCCAGTTTTTTTTTTTTTTTTTGCTTTTTGGGTCACACCCGGTGATGCACAGGGGTCACTCCTGGCTCATGCACTCAGGAATTACTCCTGGCCGTGCTCGGGGGACCCTATGGGATGCTGGGATTCGAACCCGGGTTGGCCTCGTGCAAGGCAAATGTCCTACCCGCTGTGCTATCGCTCCAGCCCCCAAGGTTAAGTTCTGAAGTTGGTTTCTATCACTCCCGCCATCCCTGTGGTATGGACTCAAAGGGAACTGAAATGATTCGGAAGCTCGTTCCTGCACGGGAACAGTGGGCGTGTCCTGAGCCGTGTCTAGTGCTGGGCGGTGTGGGTGGTGTGGGCAGTGTGGCTCTGGGCCTGGGCCCTCGGAGGTGGGGGATACGGCTGGGAGAAGAGACATTCGACATGTTGGCGTTTTCAAGCACGGTTCCATCCAGATCTGTCTCCACGGCTACCCGGCAAGGATTAAGAACACAGATGCTGGGAGCAGCGCTGTCACTGTGGGGAGGGCCCTTTCCCTGCATGTGGCCGACCTGGGTTCGGTCCCTGGCACTTGCAGATGGTTCCCCAAGCCCCGTCAGGAGTGACCTCAGGGTGCAGAGTCAGGAGGGAGCCCTGCGCACCGCTGGGGGTGGCCCAAAAACAAAAAAAAAGAAGAAAAAAAAAGTAAAGGGAAAAAACCGTGTACTCGAGACTCCGATGACCAAAGTGCAGCCCAGTGGCTGGAGTGCTGAGCCCGTCTTCCGCTATATTATGCTCCGTCAAAGGGGACAGAGCTGACTGGGGTTGGGGGCAGGGCAGCACAGGGGTTGCTCCTGGCGCTGCTCGGATCGGACCGGGTGGCTGCGTGCACGGGGAGCACCTGAACCTCCGGGCAGTCGCTCAGGCCCAGTGACCGGGTGTTGAGTGTGAATCTTTTTGTCCTCATGGCAGCTGGCAGAGGAATCCTCGAGCAGCGTGACCTGCGGCTGGAGGGGGGCTGGTGACGGGGGAGAGTGGGTCCCTGCGCCAGGGGGCTGAGGGGCTGCTTTGTTCTGCGTGCTTTGGGGTCCGTGGGAATCCACCGGCCATGTTTATGTGCAGGGCTGGGTGGCAGTGAACCCCGAGTGTGGTTTGGTTCACTGTGGAAAGTCAGGAGTTGGGGCTGGAGCGATAGCACAGCGGGGAGGGCGTTTGCCTCGCACGCGGCTGACCCAGGTTCGATTCCCAGCATCCCATATGGTGCCCCAAGCACCGCCAGGGGTAATTCCTGAGTGCAGAGCCAGGAGTAACGCCTGAGCATTGCCGGGTGTGACCCTCAAAAACAAGCACTGTAGCACTGCCGTCCCATTGTTCACCGATTTGCTGGAGTGGGCACCAGTAATGTCTCCATTGTGAGACTTGTTGTTACTGTTTGTGGCATATGAATACACCACTGGTAGCTTGCCAGGCTCTGCCAGGCAGACAGGATACTCTCGGTAGCTTGCTGGGCTCGCCGAGAGGGACGGGAGAATTGAACCCAGGTCGGCCGAGTGCAAGGCAAAAACGCCCTACCCACTGTGCTATCGCTCCAATCTGACCCAAAAAAGAAAAAAAAAGAGAGTGAGAAAGTCAAGAGTTGGGGGCGCTGTCGCTGTCCAACTGAGGCTCAAATGGGTTGTTTCTGTTGGTTGTTTTGGGGTCACCTGTGGCTGTGCTCGGGGCTTACTTCTGACTCTGGGATCTCTTCAGGGCCAGACGTGGTGCCGGGGATCAAACCCGGGTGCACTCTGCCTTCACATCTCTGGCCTCCAGGGTTCTGCGGCCGCCAGGGGAAACTGCAGCCACCATGGGTGGGTGGCCCCGGGCCCCTGTGCCCCTCTCCCCTGCAGCCTCTGTTTCAGGTCTGCCAGGAAAACCGAGTCTGGGGTCCCACTGTGAGCCTTGGGGACAGAGGGAGGATTAGTCATGATGAGCTCTGAAGCAGAAATCTCTTTACTGTGCTTGGGGTACACCTGTCACTATTTGGGGAATACTTCCGAGTCTGTGCCTGGGGGGGGGGTCACTCCAGCAGTGTTTAGGGGATCACGCGGTGCCACGTGTAAGGGAAGAGCCTTGATTTCACCACCTCTCTCGCTCCAGCCGTCCTCACGGTGTGATCTCTGAATTCGACGTCTCAAGTTGGCCATTTCAGCATCGGCCAGTTTTTTGTCTTTTGTTTTTTGTCATTGTTGTTACACCCAGTGATGCTGTGGGGGCCAGTCCTGCCTCTGCCTGCAGGAAGTACTCCTGATGTCATTGTATGACTGAAACCCAGTCATGAGCCACTCTGTAACTCTATAGCTCACTGTGATTCAATTACAAAATCAAATCAAATCAAATCCTCCTGGTGTTGCTCAGGGGACCGTATGGGATGGCAGCCACCAACCTGGCTTGGCACGTGCAGGGCAAGTGTTTCACCTGCTGCACTCATCCCTCCAGCCCATCGCTGGCCAGTTTTATCTCCGTGAACGAAAGCGTGGCTTTGAGATGCCTCCCGTTAGTGGACCGTCGGGGGGAGTTGTCTTGGCTGTGAAAACGACATCCCTGGCGTCCCCATCCTCTGCCTTGCTCTCGTGGCTTCTGGTCGAGCTTTGTCTAGCCCAAGGCTAGAGGGTGTCTGAAATCCAGGTGTCCTCCGGGATGCCAGAGGAATGAGTGTGTGTGCCGACCCCGAGAAGACCCCACAAACCCGCGGTGCTGTTACTAAGTCCCACCCTGCCTCCCACACCATTCCTGGCTACCGGCACTTGGGGCTTTTTGCAACAGTTAATATTGACAAGATTCATTCATTCTTTTGAAGTGATCTTCTTGGCTGATTTCTTCATTGAAAGCTCATTTCTCTCCTAGACTAAAACTTTTCCAGAAAGGAAAAGAAATGGAAACATGTCTTTACTTTGGAGCAAAAAAAGGCAACAAAGAAAGTATAAAAATAGTTCACTGGCGGGAGCAGTTCTGTTAGGGAGGGCAGAGAGGAACCAAGGTTTCTTTTATTTCTTTTATTTTTTTGCTTTTTGGGTCACACCTGGCGGTGCACAGGGGTTACTCCTGGCTCTGCACTCAGGAATTACTCCTAGCGGTGCTCAGGGGACCATATGGGATGCTGGGAATTGAACCTGGGTCGGCCACGTGCAAGGCAAACGCCCTACCCGCTGTGCTATCGCTCCAGCCCCTCTTTTATTTTTTTATTTTAAAAAATATGTTCACGATGATTTATTACATTCAATATTCCAACACCAATCCCACCACCATGGCACCTTTCTACCACCATTATTTCCAATTTTCCCAACCACCACTCAAGCCAACCCCAAATTGCAGGTCCTAAATCACTGTCACTGTCATCCCGTTGCTCATCGATTTGTTTGAGCGGGCACCAGTAATGTCTCCATTGTGAGACTTGTTGTTACTGTTTTTGGCATATCGAATATGCCATGGGTAGCTTGCCAGGCTCTGCTGTGCGGGCGAGATGCTCTCAGTAGCTTGCCGGGCTCTCTGAGAGGGACGGAGGAATCAAACCCGGGTCGGCTTCGTGCAGGCCAAACACCCTACCCATTGTGCTATTGCTCCAGCCCACAGGCCCTAAATAATTTATTTTATATTACTTATTATGAATAATTCTCTAAAAATTATCAAAAAGGTTTCCGGTGCTGGAATGATAGTACAGTGGGTCGGGCTTTTACCTTGAATATGGCCACCCTGGGTTCGATTCCCAGCATCCCATATGGTCCCCCGAGCACCGCCAGGAGTAATTCCTGAGTGCAGAGCCAGGAGTAACCCCTGAGCATTGCCGGGTGTGACCCAAAAAAAAGGGAAAGAAAATATTTCCTTAGAAGAAAGATTGTGAAGGTTGGTCTATCTCACCCCGGAGCCAGGAAGCCCTCGTGTAAGAGATTCTTGACACTTAACAGGGTAAGCCTATGTGGAAACATGGTTTCGGGAGTCCCCCTGCTGTGTTCCTGCAGGAGAGATGGGCACTTTGCTTCGTTTCTACCCAAGAGCATCACCCATGATCACCCATTTCTAGCTGGCAAACGAGGTTTTAAATCTGGCCCATGTGGCCTGGTCGTGTGGTTTGTCCCCAAGTGTTATGGGGGATGGTACTTTGGTACTTCCCCCGGGAGCAAAGGAGTTTCTCCGGTTTCTTCAGCTATGTTTTTGGCCCGTGTTCTTTTAGCCCCAAACACTTAAGTTGTTTTGAGCAACAAAAGATTGGGAAAATAGGGGTGCAGACGTCTTCAGACGTGCAGACTCGGGGACGGGCTGTTGGGGGCAGGAGTGCAAGTCCTGTCCACCCCCAAGGGCTCATTTTGCTCAGGATGGACTTGCTGGCATTTGCTTTGACTCTTGAAGACACTTCACCAACACAGCCTTTCCCTGGTGCCCAAGTGGCACTGCCCCAGATGTCGCACCTGTGGGGGTGTTTCTATTCCCGGCGTCATTGGTGTGGGTCCCCCCAGGAAGCGAGCTGCCTGCTGGAGAGAGAGATAAGGCTGGAGTTCAGCGGTGAGGGCCGGAGGTATGAGACGGGGCCGCTGAGTCAGGCTTCCTGGGAGGAGGACTTGGGTGAGCCCAGGACTTCCTGTGAGTTGACCAGTGGACAGTGGGTGGGGAAGGCCGCAGGTCCCTTCCTTGCTCTGAGCCTCAGTTTCCCCACCTGTGAAAGGAAGAGCCTGCCTGCTTCTCAAGGGGGCTTGGGGGCTGGAGTGGGCTTCTGGTGCAAGGTCACGCGTAGCTCCTGGCCTGTGACTCACGGTAACTAGCACAGTGATGGGGGGGCTTCAGGGGCCTGATGGGGGGCTGTGGGGACGTCCTCTGCAGGTATCTGTGGGTTGGGGTCGCTCCCAGTGCTGATGGGGCCCCTGGGCACGTGCCTGGGGCTCCCGCCTGCCATGCTCTCTGCGTGCCCAAGTGTCTTCTCTGGGGGCGTGCTCAGGCTCCGCCTTGCCTTGCAGACATCCACGACAGTGATGGGGGCTCGAGCAGCAGCAACCAGAACCCCAGGAGCACAGCCAAGTGGGCGGCCTCCCTGGAGAACCTGCTGGAAGACCCAGAAGGCGTGAAGAGATTCCGGGTTTGCCTTATTCATTCATTGTCCAGGATGGATGCAGTGCGCGCGCACGTGTGTGTGTGTGTGTGTGTCTGTGTGTGTGTCTGTGTCTGTGTATGTGTGTGTGTGTGTGTGTGTGTGTGTGCCCATGTGCATGCACTTAAAACACAAAACCACTTTTCCAACTTGAACGAATAAAATCTTCTGTAGCCCTGGTCTGGCCCCCAGGGGCATGCACAGACTGTTTTGGGCATTTTTTGGGGGGAGGGGGCTGGTACCTCCCAAGTGATGCTCAGGGGCACCCAGTGGCCCCCTCCTGGAAATAAAACGAAGGCTGGATCACCCCAGGATGCAGTGTCAGGGTGCTGGGACCATCTCTGTGGTGTTTGGGATTGTTTGGGATTCTTCTGAGTGGGCTGGGGCAGGGGGAGTGATGGGGAAGAGTCCCCCACTGTGCCCCGGGAGGCGCCGTGTGGACCCACGTGCTAGGAAGGGGCTCAGGTGTCTGTGCGTCTGGGCAGATGATTAGTAGAACAGTGGCAGTAGCCGCAAAGCCAGCCGAGCTCCCAGAGCAGAGCTGACAGGGCGGAAGCGTCCAGACAGCCTGGCAGGCGTATTTCAGCTTCCAGAACCCCGGTGTCAGGGACCACGTGTGCATTTCAGGAATGCTTGGCATTGGCCTGCGAGTGCCACCTTCGTGCAGGGCAGACTGTGATAGCCCGTGGGCTCCCGGTCCCGGCCATTGCCACAGAGAGGGCCAGTGGGGCAGGCCGCTGGCCAGTGGCCCGGCACAGAGTAGCTGACTGTGTCACGGCCCCCATCATCCACCCAATGGAAACACCTCCAACTTAAAATAGTTCTCCTCCCGCGTTTGTAGACATGCATAATATATTTTCTTTCCTTTTGTTTAAAAAAATATGGGTCTGATTTTGGAGGAATGTACTTTTTGTTTAAAAACTGTCTGGAAGGAACTCATAAATCTTCCATTTTAATTTACTTTTTGGTAATTTATTGTCAGCTGTGAATTGTGAGCAGAGTCATGTGCTTTATTGTGACTCTTTTTACAGTGTGAAAGCCAAGTGCAAATGCTCAGGAAATTCTCAGGTTAATGCTAAACATGCCCCTCGATTTCGGCCTGGGAACCTGTATTCAGCCCAGGGTCAACGTTTTCTTCCATCCTTGAAGGGGATGTTTGATTGGTTTTATTGTTTTTGAAGGGGACTGTTGATGTTTTTCTATTCTTTTTATCCTTAGGAATTTTTGAAGAAGGAATTCAGTGAAGAAAATGTTTTATTTTGGCTAGCATGTGAAGATTTTAAGAAAACACAGGATAAAAAGCAGGTATTTCTACTTACTATTCTTTTTGTTTTGGGGCACAGCCCAGCGGTGCTCAGGGCTTACTCCTGGCTCTGTACTCAGTGCTCACTCCTGGTGGTACTCAGGGGATCATATGCAGTGCTGGGGACTGAACCCTGCAAGGAAAGTGCGCACCTTTGTACTATCTCTTGGACCCCGAAAGGCAGATATTTCCGTGGATCCTTTTGTTGTTGATTATTTTCTTCCTTTAGAAACTGTCAGCTGTATTTCCAATAGATTTTGAAATTGCCCTAAAAAGGTCAGATCTATGATGGAATTTGGGGGCAGGGGATTTGGATCACCCCTGGGGTGCTCACCGTTTACTCCTGGCTCTGTGCTTAGGGATCACTCCTGGTGGGCTGGGGAGAATGATATGGGGTTCGACCAGGGTTTGAACCCAGGTCAGCCGCTTGCAAGACAAGAGCCTTGCTCATTGCACTATTTCTCTGTAATGGATTTGGGGGCAGGATGGATCCTTCCGGACCTCGACGTGGTGCCCTAGTCATAATTCCAAGGAGTATGGCAATCCATCTTAATTTTATCTTTATTTTATATTTTTGTTTCGGTTTGGAGGGCAGTGCGTAGGGTTTATTTCTGGCTCTGTGCTCAGGATCACTCCTGGTAGGGCTCAGGGGACCGTATAAGGTACCGGGGGGTCGAACCCAGGTCGGCCACACGCAAGGCAAGCTCCCTGTGGGTTATCCCCTCTCTTAGACTTTGGGTCACACCTAGGGATGCTCAGGGGGTTACTGCTCCTGGCTCTGCACTCCCACCGGTGCTCGGGGCACCCTATGGGATGTGGGGGATCGAGCCCGGGTTGGCCACATGCAAAGCAAACGCCCTCCCCGCTGTACTACCCCCCTGGCCCTGGGAACCTGTTTTTAGAGGGAGTCCTTCTGCTGGACAGACATGTAGTGGAGGATGGGCAGTGTATGTCATTCGGCACTCACGGGGTCTGAGCCCTTTACCATGAAGAAGTTCCAAGCCCATGTCCCCCAGAGCCCGGCGCCACGGCGTCGGGTAAGATTGCCAGGGAATGATGATGCTCCGTGCTGGGAGCTCAGAGTTACTGATCTGCCGTGGGAGGCAGGCCCACCTGCAGGACGGCCCAGGCTGGCCCGGAGGTGCCGCCCACGGGCAGGAGGAGGACGTGTCCTGTGGCTCCCAGCTGGGTGGTGAGGGCGGAGGCCTGGGGTGACGGCGTGCTTCCCGGAGGCTCCTAGCTAGTGTTCACGGTGCCACTCCGAGTGCATGAGGGAGGCTCAGAGATGGGGCTGCAGGTGGGGGTGAGGGCGGGGGGCTGGCCTGGGCTGCCTGCAGCGACCACACTAGGGGCTCTTCGGCCCTCTGGCCTCACTCTGCTTTGGTCTCCTCGTCCTCGGCATTGCCCAATGTGGCTTCACCCCAGAACCCCGGCTGAGTCTCCCCCCTGCTCAGCCCCGTGCCGCGGTGTCCCGGAGGAGCTGACATCCGTACTCATTTTTGGGCGAAACCGTCTGATTCTACAGATGTTAAAGCTCATTTTTTCAAACCTGTCAGACCCGCCCAGGCAAAGCAAACACGTCTCACACAGAGCACCGGTCCCCGGCAGCCGGGGGGGCCCCGGGGCCGCACGGGGCTGCATTTGCTGACTGCGGCTCGGAAAATGAGCCTCATGGGGTTTATTCTAAGCCCCAGCACACTCCCCCCCAACCCCCGCCAGCCCTGCCCCTCGAGAGGAAGCGGGATGGGGGGGGAAGGGGATGCTTCCGTCACCCACTTCCTGTCTGCAGGGGTGAGCATGGTTGGGAGAGGGGGTCCCTCTGGCCGCTTCTCCCGGGTGCAGAGTTCTCCTGGCCTTGAGCCTTGGGCAGTGTCTTCTCTCCCCGTCCATCTGACCCGTCCTCCTGGTGGGCGGGAATCTGCCGGCAGGTGGGAGCTGACTCTGGAGAAGGGAGGCTGGACCTTCCGGGGTCCTCATGCCCCTCGGCCACCTTTGGCCCGAAGCTTCAGCTGCCCCCCACCCCTTAATGCTAGACTCTTGCTTGACGGCTCCTTCCAACTACCCGTAAGACCCCAGCTCTGGGTCCAGCAGGTGGACGGATGACCATCCTCAGCCTTCATTGGGGCGTGGTGGGGATGAGCAGGCCCTCAGGATGCCCCCCCCCGAGGCCCCCTGCATTGTGTAGATCAGAAGGTGGACGCCCTGGACCCAGTGGCCTTGGGGGTGCCCCTGTTGTGTTGGGGGGGGGCGTCAGTTCAGTCAAGTTCCTTCTTGATGGATGCTACCGGGGATCAAACCCAGGTCGGCCCGGGTTTGGGCTACACCGGCTCAGAGTCAGGCCCGGGGCCCTTTTGAGGTGTCTGGGGGTGAGGACTCGGGGCCGAGAGCTGAGCAGCTCCGGGGGCACAGCCTCGAGAGGGGAAGCGGCCCCTGGCTGGTCTCTGCAGGGCCGGGAGCTGAGTTTAGAAACGGGAAGTGTGAGCGGCCAGGAGCGGGTGCCGGGAAGGGCCCGGGGGAAGTGAGCCTGAGCCGACACCTGACGTGGAGGAGGGGCGGGGGAATCTTCTGGAAGAGGGATCCGAAGAGGGAATTTTCTTTTTAGTGGGGTGCCTGGCTCAAGCGGGATCCCAGGGGGTGCAGGAGGAGAGCACTGTCCACGTGGGCAGTATTTGAAGCTGGGGCAGTGGGGCGCAGCTGGGAGGTGTCCGGAGCCGAGGTCGCAGCTGCTGGCTGTGTAGACCGTCAGGATTCCACCCCGGGCTCCGACAACAGTGCACCAGGGCAGGGGAACCTGAGAGGAAGCTCTCAACCATCTTTTAGTTGAGGGCGGAAGGAAGGGGAAGAGAAAGGGGTGGGGGGGAGGAAGGGGGAGAAGGGAGGCCTCGGGGAGGGGCAGCCTGCTCTGCAGCCAGAGCGCCTTCTCGGGGTCTGTTCCCGCAGAAAACTGGCCGAGGGTTTATCTCTCCACGGAACTAGGGCTGTGGTGGGGTCAAACGCACACTTGCCCCTGTCGTTTTATTTTATTTATTTCCTTTGTTGGGCCACACCCCCAGCAGTGCTCTGAGGAGCGCGTGGTGCCAGGGCTGAAACCCCGGGCTCCCACATACGATTTTTTACACTGCAGCCGCTAGGCCACTTGCCCCTCCTGCCACCGCTTTCAAGCCCGCTGGTTTGTCCAACCAACCCCCCACTCCCCATTTATTTGTTTGATTTGGAGCCATACCCGGTGGTGCTCAGGGCTGACTCCCGGCTCTGCTCAGGAATCACTCCCCGCGGGGCTCAGGGAACCATACTGCTGGGGATGGGACCCAGGCTGGCCACGTGCAAGGCCAGGGCCCTTCCCTGCCACCCTGTCACTCCGTCCTGGTTTTCCCTCTTTGCCCCTGGATCCTCAGCCGCTTTCTGCCCACAGCACTCCCACCTGCCCTGGTGCCTCTTGCGTCTGTCCATTTGGTTTACGTTTCTGAGTGGCTAGTTGGCTGAGCTTGGTCCTGAGGTGGAAGGTTGCTCGTTTCCTGCCCCCGGCACCCAGCACAAGGCCCGACTTCAGGGCCCTTCACGTCTCCTCCTTGCTCTGCCCTGCGGTACCTGCCCTGGGGCTGTGTCCACCGCCTGTCCACTCGGAGCCTTGTCCAGGAAAGTGAGCCTTCATTTGGGAATATCTGACACTCTGCACTCTTGGTGGGCTGGGGGGGTGGCTTGGGACCCCCCTGCTCACAGGGGTGTCTGAAGTTGATCTCCTTTCCTGAGACCACTAGCCGCTGCCTTTCTACGTGTGGCTGTGAATGTTTCTATCCAGGGCCTCCCACCCAAGAACTCACCCAGGAGATTGGTCTGTTTTCTAAAACAAATCCTGTTTAGAGATTTTGATCTAAAAATGTGTCTCTTCTGTGGGAGACTGTATCACTAACTTAGGAGATCTTAGACAGGTTCCCTCAGGGTGTTTGTTCTTTGACTTCACCTGAATTCTTCTACCCATCCATCCATCAACAGCTTATCTATGCGCCTGCCCTCCTCCATCATTCCGTCCCCTCCCTCCATTATTCACCAGTACCGACCCTTCTGTCACCCACCTGTCCGGTCATTCATTCACCATCTTTAGTGTCTGTACTCCCCATCCATCCATGTTTATACACACGTATCACCCATCTGCCTGTATCCTGCACCACCCACGCATCTGCCCATCTCTCTGCTCATCCACTCACCCACTCACCCATCCATCCATCCATCCATCCTGCGCCCGTTTGTTACGTGCTCAGGATTAAAATGGACAGGGCAGTTTGTTCAGCGTTGTAAAGGCCAAACCAAGAGCTGAAGTGGGGAAGTGGGGTGTAGTTCAGGGTTTCTAATAATCATAGCCCTGGAGCACTGTCATCCTGTTGTTCATCCATTTGCTCACGCGGGCACCAGTCACGTCTCCATGGTGAGACTTGTTGTGACTGTTTTTGGCCTATCGAATATGCCACGGGGGAGCTTGCCAGGCTCTGCCGTGTGGGTGGGATACTCTCTGGAACTTGCCGGGCTCTCTGAGAGAGATGGAGGAATCGAACCCGGGTGGGCTGCATGCAAGGCAAGGGCCCTCCCCACTGTCCTGTCACTCCCGTCCTGTTCCCTCCCTCCCTGCTGTGCTGTACAATGTATATTTTTTTAATTTTAAAAAATTGAATCAGTGAGATACACATTTACAAAGCTGTTCATAATTGGGTTTCAGTCATATAATGTGCAACACCCGCCCCTTCCCCAGTGTACGTTTCCCTCCACCAACGTCCCCAGTTTCCCTCCCAACCTCCCCCTCATACTGCCTGCATCTATGGTAGGCACCCCCTCTCTTGCTCTCTCTCTCTCTCTCTCTCTCTCTCTCTCTCTCTCTCTCTCTCTCTCTCTCTCTCTCTCTCTCCCTCTTTCTCTCTCCTCCCACCCCCTAGCTTGGCCTTTCCATGTGGACTTGGCGAGGTTCGGGCCAGATACCCATCTGAGCTCACTCTGGCCCTGCCTGTCTCTCTGAGATGTCATCTCCTCACTCCCTCCGATGTTGCACCCATGTCCCCACTGCCTCCTGTGCTTTTGTGACTGAACCTTGTTCGGTAGTTGCCACTGGACTCAGGGTGCCGAGCTGTCTTCCTGCGCCGTTGTTCTGCGTTAGTTCCCCGACTCTTCTGCTAGTGCTTCGAAAAGCTTCTTCCTCCAGGGGCAGCTCTGGCCCAGGGCTCCCAGATTGTGCCTGTGGTTCAGCTTCCCCAGGGTCCCCCGGGAACCAGCCCTTCCCTTTGCCGCCTCCCGCCTTGGGTCCTCCATCCCCTGCCACCCCTCTCTCATTTGGGTGGGGCACAGGCAGAAAGAGCTATTAGAGGGGCTGGAGTGATAGCACAGCGGGTAGGGCGTTTGCCTTGCACGCGGCCTACCCAGGTTCGATTCCCAGCATCCCATAGGGTCCCCTGAGTACCGCCAGGAGTAATTCCTGAGTGCAGAGCCAGGAGTAACCCCTGTGCATTGCTGGGTGTGACCCAAAAAGCAAAAATAAGTAAATGAATAAATAACTATATAAATAAAAAGCTATTTGGGAAGGAGGACATGGCCAGGGGAGTCTGAAAGCTCTTCCTGAGTGAGATTTCTTTTTTCCTTCCTACTACCTCTCCTGCTTCTCTGATAATCGGGTAGGATATAGAATTCCAGGCTAGAGCGTTCTCAGAATCTTGAAGATGTCGTCCCGCTGCCTTCTGTTAGCCTTTTAGATGCAACTTGTTTTGTTTTCTTTGGGGGCTGCCCTGGACAGTGCTCAGGGCTTCCTCCTGACTCTGTGCTCAGGGGTCACTCCAGTGTTGCTTGGAATACGGTAGGGGGTGCCGAGTATTGAGCCCAGGTTGGCTGCTTGCAGAGCAAGTTCCCTATCGCTGCATTATCACTCCGGCCCCAGCCATCTTGTCTTGTTGGCTTCTGTCTTTTCTCTTTGTAAAGTAAAGTGCTGGCTCGTCCTTCCATCCCCAGTATTCTGAGCCTGGGGGTCCCAACTGGGGAGCAGAGATGGGTTTGCTCCTGGTGGGGGCATTTTTGGTGTCTTTTCACCCTCTGGAAATTCACAATCCTGGGAACTAGTCTTATGTTGTTGTCGTCATCATCATTATTTACATAATCTTTGCTCTTTTGAACCGGTGAAGAGCGAATCAACAGGTGCTGCCCAGAGATGCAGGCAGGTGCAGGGCTGGACTCCTTGCATTGACTATGTCCATCTGGCCAGTACTTCCTGTACGTGAGCAGCACGTCCATGCACAAGGTGTGTGATATGTTTGTCAGCATGCAGATCATTACAACATGCCACCCACACAGCAGAGCCTGGCAAGCTACCTGTGGCATATTCGACAGGGCCTCATTTCCTGACCCTGGAAGAGCCCCCAATACAGCAGTGTTGAGAAGGATGAACAAGGAGAGGCTGCTAGAATCTCAGGGCTGAACTAGGCTGCCAAAAAGAAGGACTAAAATGACTGTCTGCATGCACGTACGCTGGTATCGGAAGCATCCACTGAGGACCTGATGGTGCAAGCGCAGAAGATCAAGTACAACATCACTGGATTGACCAAGATAAGAAGGCATTGATCACATCACGCTGTTTTCGACACTGGAGAAGAACTGTTCCTCGAAACATGTGACAATAGAAGCATTGGTGGTGTCGGTGTCCTCGTCAACACGAACTTGGCCGTGAACATTGATTCGTTCAAATGCCTGACAACCCAAATCGGACGCTTACATTTGAATAGATGTGGCTCATTGCCAGCAATTTCTATCTTCATCGTCTACGCATCAACATCCAACTACGATGAAGAAGAAATTGAGAAGTTCTACATGGAGCTGGAGAAGTTCTATAAAGAAGACCACACCTTCTACAAGGTCATTGTCGGTGATTTTAACGCCAAGATAGGACCGAGAAGGTCGTCTGAAGATCTCTACATCAGGACCCATGGCCTAGAATGGAACAAATAGGGTGAGAGACTGTCTGAGTTCATCATGTTGACCAAGACCATCCATAGTAACTTGCAGTTCCAGGAGGCCAAATCTAAACGTTGGACATGGGAGTCTCCTGGTGGATAGTTCCACAGTGAAATTGACCACATCATATTCAATCGACAGTTTTTTTTTTTTTTTTTTTTTTTTGCTTTTTGGGTCACACCCAGCGATGCTCAGGGGTTACTCCTGGCTTTGCACTCAGGAATTACCCCTGGCAGCGCTTGGGGGACCATATGGGATGCCGGGGATCGAACCCGGGTCGGCCGCGTGCAAGGCAAACGCCCTACCCGCTGTACTATCGCTCCGGCCCCTCAATCGACAGTTTTGTCTGACCGATGTCCCTGTTGTCCCAAAATTCCAAACGGGATCAGACCACCATTTCCGTTGTGCGAAATTCTACTTCATGGAGCGGGGAGAAAGGGCTGCAAAGCTTAAGAAGAGAACTCCCAGAACGACCACCAACTGGGAGCTCTTTGGCACTATTGCAGCAGTATGGGAAGGTGCCGTCATTAACAGCATCGATGAGGAATACGACCGACTGATTCAGCACCTCCATGATTGTGCGAGGAATGCAGAGAGAGAGAAAGCCACAAAAAGACGGCTGTGTTCGGAAACTGCAGCTCATTCGCCAATGTGGTTTGGCGAAAACCTCAGCCAATCACAAACTAACATCTGAGCTCACAAAGCTGTGCAGAGAAGCGATACAGGAAGGCCTCAAAGAGAGAAGAGCAGCAGTGTTGGCCAATGCAGCAGAAGCCGGGAAAAGTATTCGAAGCGCCCACCTGTCCTTCACCAACTATAAGACCAAGGTGACTGCCCTCCAACATCCTGATGGATGACATCTTCCAGAAGGGCAATAAAAAAGGTTAATTCACGACTTCTACTCAGATCTCTTCAATAGCCATGTCCACCTGCCCACATACCAAATTCCACAGGATAGACATGTCATTCCCAGCGTTCTCCCTTCCGAAATCCAACATGCCATTTAGTCGGTAAAGAAGTGTACAGCACCCAGTCCAGACAAGGTCAGACCTGAACACCAGAAGAATCTGCTGCCAGTACTCCTCATTACACTGGCTGGGCTCTTCACACGCTACCTGTCTGAATGCAAGGTTCCATCCTAGTGGAAAACCAGCAGGACCATTCTGTTGTACAAGAAGGGAGACGTCCACGACATCGGCAACTATCACCCCATCTGTCTGTTGTCTGTCATCTTCAAGTTATTCACTCAAGTCATCCTGAATAGGATTGGCAGAACACTAGACAAAGGACAGCCATGTGAGCAGGCCGGGTTCCGGAAGGGATTCACCACAATCAATCATATCCACATGGTAACCAAGCTCATTGAAGTTTCGCAAAAGTTCAAGATGCCTTCCGTCTAACGTTCATTGATTTAAAGAAGGCCTTTGATTCTGTTGAGACTGAAGTGGTCAGCGAGGCCCTAGTAAAACAGGGTGTTCAAATTCAGTACATCAGGATCCTCCTTGAGCTGTCTTATAGATTCACCTCCAGGATCTCACCATTCTGCAAGGAAGTGATCAACGACGTAAAGAGAGGGGTTCAGCAGAGTGATACCATTTCACTGAAACTCTTCAGTGCCACCCTTGAGAACATCATGTGACGACTGGAATGGGAAGGAATGGGAGTGAAGATAGATGGTCGGCAACTACACCACCTCCACTTCACTGATGACATTGTTCTAATAACACCAGACATTAGCCAAGCAGCACGAATGCTGGACAACTTCGACTGTGAGTGTGGAAAGGCAGCTGACTTTGGACTGCAGCTGATTCTCATGATGACAATGTTCGTGAGAAATGGACTAGTTCCTGATGTTCTATTTGCTGTCAACGGAACAAACATCGCTGAATGCAGCAGTTATGTGTACCTAAGTCAAGAACTCAACATGACGAATGACCAGGCACCTGAACTGTGCAGGAGGAAGAGAGTGGCATGGAACACTTTCAAGAGCGCTGAAGAAGTTGTTAATAGGATGAAGAACCTCCGGCTCCCGGCACATCTTTTTGACTCCATCGTTCTTCCTGCACTAACATACGCCTCAGAGACCTGGGCCCTATGAAAACTGGATGAGAATGCTATTCAGGTCTCCCAAAGAGGAATCAAAAGATCTATACTAGGAGTATCACGTTTCACTCAAGTGAGAGAGGAATCCGGAGTTCCCACCTCTGTCGTCGTTGACTGAAAATTAGGGACGCTGTCTCGTTTGCCAACATGTCGAAAATCAGGTGGGCTGGACACGTAATGCAATTTGGAGATGACCACTGGGCTAGAGCTGTTACCAACTGGATTCCACGGGATGTCAGAAGAAACCCTGGCCACCCACCTACGAGATGGTCAGATTTCTTCGTCAAGACCCTGGACGATTTGAGGCTCTTTGTGTTCCTGGAGCGAGCAGACGTCATTGGGCTACACTAGCGACAGGGATGAATGGAGATTCTATTGGCACCCATTTGAGCAAATCAATGAGCAACGGGATGATAAGTGATACAAAAGTGATACAAGTGATTGCTCTTTTGGGTGCTGAGGATTTATCCCAGGGCCTCACACCTGCAAAGCAGTCACCCTACCATTGAGCCACAGGTTTGTTTTTTTTTTTCTTTTTGGGTCACACCCGGCGATGCTCAGGGGTTACTCCTGGATTTGCACTCAGGGATTACTCCTGGCAGTGCTTGGGGGACCATATGGGATGCTGGGATTTGAACCCGGGTTGGCTGCATGCAAGGCAAATGCCCTACCCGCTGTGCTATCGCTCCAGCCCCCACTGGTTTATTTTTGTTTAAAACTTTGTAGGGTCGGAGACATAGTCCAGCTCTAACTAAGGCACTGGCTTCGCATGTGACTGACCCTGAGTCCGCACTGCTGGCCAAGCAGCTGAGCACAGAGCTGGGAGCAGCCCCTGAGCTCTGCCAGTAGGATCCCACCTCCCCGAGTTTGTAGGGGTCACACAGTGCTCAGAGGCACCTCAGGCCGCACCTAGTGGGGCCAGGGTCAGACGTGCCACGCGGGTGCTCTGTCACATTGTGTCACGTCCTTGAGAGGTGCCAACGTGCGTTAAGTGGTGTCTTTCTGCCATTTCCGCTGGTCTCTGCCCGGGAGGGCCCCTCGGATGGCACCCTGGACTTCTCTTTCCTCCACCTACGTTTTTGTCTGTTTGGTTCTTACTTTGGACAGTCTCAACTTTATCTTCAGGTGCTCCTGCTGCATTTTCTTTCCTTCTGCTTCTGTCTTCTCCAGCCCCGGGCACCAGCCTGGTGGGTAAAGTGCATCTGCAGCCTGCTGGCTCGGTTCTGCCCCCCTCCTGCTTCTTCTGTCCTGTGGCTCCCCTGAGAGTCTACAGTCTTGGGGGCCACTGGTGGGGAGGTAACTGCTCGGGTTTGGGGGCCCAGGGGCTGAGGACCCGCTTTTTTTCTGCCATTCCTTTTCTTTTCTTTTTTCTTTTTTTTTTGCTTTTTGGGTCACACCCGGCGATGCACAAGGGTGACTCCTGGCTCATGCACTCAGGAATTACTCCTAGCAGTGCTCGGGGCACCGTATGGGATGCTGGGGATTGAACCCGGGTCGGCTATGTGCCGACCCACTGTGCTATTGCTCCAGCTCCCTTTTGCTGCCATTCTCTTCGTCCCTTCCATCTGATTACCTGATGCCCCCCCCCTCCGCCACCTCCTGCCCTTTCTTCCTTTTTCTTGTTGCCCTCCTACAACCTTTCAGGGGGCTTGGGACCCCCGTGTTCTACAGAGTCACCGGCTGCCCCCTGGCACTCTCCAGGTCCCGTGTCAGTTCTTGGAAATACTCTTGAATCACTGACTTGGTCACTTCGTGGCCTCCTTCTCTTGCAGCTGGGTTACGTGACTAATGTCTCGGCTCCGACCTGCCCTCCCGCTGCGCCCTCCCTCTCCCAGGGTCCCCAGGCCGGCGGGACACTCATTACATGTGAAGGTCCTGCAGGGTGCTAAGGGTGCATCCCCGGGGAGAGGTAGGGGTGAGGAGGGATGGGCACTCAGAGAGAGGTGTCTGGGAGGGAGCAGACCCCCGGTGCTAAGTGTATGTGTGTGTGGGGGGGGGTCTGTGGGACAACCAAGCCCACTTTCTCAGAACTGGGCTGCCAGGCTTGGGAGATGAGGGTTGGATTGAATCTTGGCAAACCATGAGGTTCAGGAAACCAAGGACTAAGCTCTCTGGGGGACCCCGGGATGTGGGGTGGGGGGGAGACGAGAGGCAGGGATGCTCAAAGGCAAGCTGGGAGGCATCGGGGGACCCCAGAGGGTAGCGGAGCCGGCAGAGGGGACAGACTCAGGGTGCACGTTCCTTCGTGCTGTTTCCGTAGGAAATTGGGGTGGGGGTCGCTGGCTGCGGGGGTCATGGGGTACAAGGGGCTTCTCTGACTTTCCCGGCGGGAGTGGTTCGGTGTGTTTCGTGGGCGGGAGAGACGGCCACCGCCAGCCCTGGGAGCACGGGCAGCGCGGCTTTCTGTTCCTCTGGGCCGAGTTCTGTTTCTTTTCCTCTTTTGGACTCGGGTAGGAGGCTCTGCAGCTGCTCCTAGAGCCTCGCTCGGGGGGTGCTCCTGGAGGGGCTCGGGGCCCTGCGGGGGGGCTGGGGGCTCTGCCGCCTGCACTCGGGCCATTGGCGAGCACGTTTGCCTCTCCCGAGGGCAGCCAGAGCCTGTCCCGGCCCAGGCCTGGAGGGGACCGCCAGGAGGGACCCGCCACCTCCTCCTGCGAGTGGACGCCAGGCCCTCCAGGGCAGCCAGACCCAGAACTCCAGACCAGAGGCTCCGGGAAGGGCTGGAGGGGGTTAACGGGGCTCTGGAAACCCGGCCCGAGTGGCCGAGAGCCGCTTCTGCTTTTCTCCCTCCGCGCAGGGCCCAGGCCTTCCCGTGACCGGCTCGTGGTTGCCTCTCAGTCACGCTTCCTAACCGGCCAGATAAGCCCGGGGCCAGCGCCGCCTGTGTGACCAGCCCGAGGGGGACAGGCCCCCAGGTCAGCCCTGGGCCGTGGGAGGAGGAGGAGGACGGAGGCCGCTGTCCCCGCCTGTCCACCCTCTCCTGCTCCCTGCTGGGCCTCGGGCTACTCTTCAGCCCCGAGGCGTCCTGGCTCTGCCGGGTCTGTGTGTATGTGCGCATGTGCGTGTGTTCGCGCACACGCGTGCATATGTGTACATGTGTGTACACATGCGTGTGCACGCATGCGGGTCCATGTGTGCATGTGTATGCGTGTGAATGTGCAAGGGAGGGGAAGTCTAAAGCGTGGAGCTGGCTTGTCTGGCTGACGTTACACTTTTATGAAGTATTGTTAAAACAGGAAGTGGTTTTCCAAATCGGCTCCTTCCCAAGCAGAATTGAGTCTGTGTGTGTGTCTGTGTGTTTATGTCTATACATATGTGTTTTGAGTATGTATGCATATACTTTTGCAAATGTGTGTGTCTGCATGCTTCTGTGTGTATGTGTGTTTTGTGTCTACGCATATATTTGTATGTGTGTGTATGTGTGCATATATGAGTCTATGTATGTTGTATATGTATGTGTATACATACATACATGCATACATTTGTGTTTGTATCTATGTGTCTTTGTGTGTTTTATATGTGTGTGTTTGGATATCTGTATTTGTGTTTGTATCTGTATGTTTTACACATGCATGTGTTTGTGTATGTTTGTGTCTCTGCCTGTGTGCATGCATGGTTTCATGGGAGTTGGGGGTCTTTGAGAGACAAGTGGCCCCCGCTACTCCCCCGGGCCCCGACAGGCCTGTTGACCAGTCTCTGGGACCGCTGTGTCCGTCCTTGTCAGGTGTCCCCTGTGTCTTTCTCCTGGAGCCCACTCCCAGTGAGAGCCAGCTGACCCCACCCAGGGCTGCTGACCCCACCTGCAGCCTTCCCACAGCTGCCATGCAGGTGGGGAGGACGGCCAGCCCAGGCTTCTACTGACCACAGAGGCTGTTCTTTGGGGACATAATGACCAGCTCGCCGGGGCGGGCCCCTGCTCCAGCTCCTCCACGTAAGGAAATGGTCACGCAGAGGCCCCTGCACGGGAAGCCTTGCTCAAGAGAAAAGGACCCCCGGGGTCGCGTGTGGGGCGCTGGCCTGCGTGGTCCCAAGCCAGCGCTCAGGAGGAAGTTCCTGCCCCAGCCCGCGTGGCTTTTACAAGCACAGACACACCAGCCTTCCGGGGTGCTCTGGGAGTGGGGGCACTGCGCAGGAAGGTTGTCTCTGCCCCCCGCCCCATCCTGTGGCCACAATGTTCTCTCCCTTGCTTTTTCTCTTTTGGTTTTTGGGGTCACACCCAGTGGTGCTGGGGACCTGTTCCTGCCTCCGCACCCAGGGACCAGTCCTGGCAGGCCTCAGGGGACCATATACGGTGCCAGGGGTTGAGCCCGGGTGGGGCACGTGTGAGGCAGATACCCTCCGTGCCGCACTTGCTCCGGCCACCTGGCTCTTTTCTTAGAAGTGACATCGTTGCGTGACATCAAGCACATGAAGAATGTTGTTTGGCCGTTCTGCGGGGGTGAACTTTCTCTTCACCCCTGCAGGAACCCCTTCCCCATTGATCAGTTGCTCCCCACTTCCTCCTCCCCTGCCCCCCACGACCATGCATCTGCCCGTCTCTGTGGATTTGTCTGTCGCGCAGGAAATGGGGTGGCCTGGGGCATCTGTTTCTCCCGGCATCACCCGCTCACGGTCCTGCCGTAGCAGGTGCCGGGGCAGGAAGTCCTCGCTACGCCGCTCCCACGGGCTCTTAGACACCGAAACAGTGTCATGAAACCAGTGTGAGTAGAGGCTCATTGATAGAAACCAGACTCCGGCTCCTAAGCATTGCTCTGGCCACAAAACCTCCCGCTGCTTCTCAGTAAACACCATCCCCGCCCCCACCCCGCCCTGCCTCTGACAGCCAATAATAGCATCTGTCCGCTCTCATTCAAACATTTCCCTGCTTGTTTCTGGACAGGATGCCTCTTTCTTTCCTTCCTTCTTTCCTTCCTTCTTTCCTTCTTTCTTTCTTTCTTTCTTTCTTTCTTTCTTTCTTTCTTTCTTTCTTTCTTTCTTTCTTTCTTTCTTTCTCTCTTTCTCTCTTTCTCTCTTTCTCTCTTTCTTTTTTCCTTCCTTCCTTCCTTCCTTTCTTTTTTTCTTTCTTTTTTTCTTTCCTTCTTTCTTTCCTTTCTCTTTCTTTTTTTCTTTCTTTCCTTTCTTCCTTTCTTTCTCAGTCTCTTCCTTCCTTTCTTTCTTTCTTTCTTTCTTTCTTTCTTTCTTTCTTTCTTTCTTTCTTTCCTTTATTTCCTTTCTCTCTTTCCTTTCTTTCCTTTCTTCCTTTCTTTCTCACTCTCTTTCTGCCTTCCTTTCTTTCTTCCTTCCTTCCTTCCTTCCTTCCTTCCTTCCTTCCTTCCTTCCTTCCTTCCTTTCTTTCTTTCTTTCTTTCTTTCTTTCTTTCTTTCTTTCTTTCTTTCTTTCTTTCTTTCTTTCTTTCTTTCTTTCTTTCTTTCTTTCTTTCTTGTTTGCTTGCTTTCTCACACCCAGCAATGCTCAGGGGTTACTCCTGGCTCTGCACTCAGGAATCACTCCTGGCAGTGCACAGGGGACCATGTGGGATGCTGGGAATTGAACCAGGGTTGGCCTTGTGCAAGGCAAACACCCTACTCGCTGTGCTATTGCTCCAGCCCCCCACCTTTTTTAAAAAGAAGTTTTATGGAATCACCATGAGATACAGTTGCAAACTTACATGGTTATGTTTCAGTCACACAATGCTGGAGCACCGAATCCCCCACCAGTGCACATTTTCCACCGCCATTGTTCCCAGTGTCCCACCCGACACCCCCACCCCACCCCATTCCCTGCCTTTCTGTGCAGGTACCATCCTTCTTACTCACTCTCTACTTTGGGGCATTGTGGTTTGCAATACAGATACTAAGAGGTCGTCGTGTTGGTCCTTGGTCTACTTTCAGCACGTATCTCCCATCCCGGGCAATCCCTCCAATCATCGTTTACTTAGTGGTGTTTTCCCTTCTCCATTCCAGCGGTGCTTGCTTTTCTCCCCAGCACGTGGGGCCAGCTTCCAAACCATGGATGCCTCTTTCTTGGGGTGCACCCCACACCCCCACACTCAGCCCGGGACTATGGAGATAGGTGCACCTCTGAATCTCATGGACACGATTTTGGGAGTGGGGAGGGAGGGAACCTGAGAACTCAGAGAACAGAAGGTGCAGACCCCATGCAGACATCAGTGCCCACCAGGAATCAAGTAGCCGTCTCATCAGCCCTACCAGAGGGCTGGGGAGAGAGCACAGCGGGCAGGGCATTTGCCTTGCACGTGGCTGGCCCTGCTTGATCTCCGGCATCCCATAAGGTCCCCTGAGCACTGCTAGGAGTGATCCCTGAGTGCAGAGCCAGGAGTAAGCCCACAGCATCTCCAGGTGTGCCCCCCCCCAAAAAAAAAACCCACAATGATGAATCGAGGACTTCCTGCTTTATTCTTTGTGTGTGTGTGTGTGTGTGTGTGTGTGTGTGTGGTGGTGGTTGCTTTTGGAGCCACATCCGGCTGTACTTGGAGATCACTCCTGGGGGTGGACTGGGGACCATGTGCAGTACCCAGATTGCGTCTGGGCTGCTCTGTGCAAGGCAAGCACCTTAACACCTGCCCTGTCACTCTGCCGCTTCATTCCTCTTTGTATGAAGCTTGGTCAGATCAAAGTGGCTCACAATACAGTTGTTTCAGGTGATCAATGTTCTAACACCAGTCCCACCACCGGTGTGCCCATACCTCCCCCAGTACCCCCAGTTTCCCATCCTGCTCCCTTAGTAAGCACAAAAAAATTACTATCCATTGCTTGTTTCAACAAATATCTTTTTGGGGGCTGGAGCGATAGTACAGCAGGGAGGGCGTTTGCCTTGCACGAAGCCGACCAGGGTTCAATCCTTGGCATCCCATATGGTCTCCGGAGCACTGCCAGCAGTAATCCTTGAGTGCAAAGCGAGGAGTAAGCCCTGAGCATTGCTGGGTGTGACCCAAAAATGTCAAAAAACCCAAATTGTTTTGGTAGTGGAGAATGGGCGCTGGTGGAGGGATGGATACTCGAACATTGTATGACTGAAACATAATCACGAAAGTTTTTAAGTCTGTAAAAAAAATAATAATTAAAAATTTTATTATTTTTTAATTATTGTTTTTTGCTTGTGGGGTCACACCCAGCAATACTCAGGGGTGACTCCTGGTTCTGCACTCAGGAATTATTCCTGGTGGTGCTGGGGAACCATATGGGGTGCCGGGGATCGAACCCTGGTTGGCTGTGTGCAAGGCAAACTCCCTACCCACTATACTATCACTCCAGCCCCAATAAATTTTTTTTGTTTGCTTTTTGGGTCACACCCAGCGATGCTCAGGGGTTACTCCTGGCTTTGCACTCAGGAATTACTCCTAGCGGTGCTTGGGGGACCATATGGGATGCCGGGGATTGAACCCGGGTTGGCCGCATGCAAGGCGAACTCCCTACCCGCTGTGCTATCGCTCCGGCCCCCCCCCAATAAAAATTTTTAAAAAAGAAAAAATATATCTTGTAATGGTGTTGCTAAAGTCCTCGTCTAAGGATTTCCTAAGCCACTTGGTGTGAGTTGAGCCTTCTATGTTCTTGCTTTCACTCATTCAGCTGAGTGGGCTTCTGTGCAATTTTCCCATCTAATTTTCTTTCTTTCTCTCTCTTCTTTTTTAATAATGTAGGAATTGTAGGAGTACTGCTGTTTATTCAGCCATTGATTAAGCTGATTGAATTGGGCACGAACCCCACCCATCTCATTTTCTGTGCTTCTTCTGGGCTGTCAGTTCTGTGAGTTTTGGAGGTTTTATGTGGCCGCATATGTGGCTGTTCCCTGCAGGAACTTTGGAGCTGGGGCCATCAGTGTCCAGTGCCTCGGTGGCCTCTCTGGGATCAGCTGTGAGCTGGGATGTTTCTCGGGCAGCGGTGGGAGCCAGATGCAGATGGGTGGAGCACTGGGCCTTTGGGAGGGCGGGACTCTGTCTGCCCCATCCTGAGAGGACACCGCCGATCTGGCCAACCTGGGATAAATCTGAGGCTACATCCACCTCATTCCTTTGGAAGTTGATTGACTTTTCCTTCCAGTGATCACGTTAGGTCAGTGGGCCATTGTCTGAAACTTTTCTTTCTTCTTCCTTTTTCTTTTTTGCTTTTTGAGTCACACCTGTCGATGCTCAGGGTTTGCTCCTGGCTCTGCACTCGGGAACTCCTCCTGATGGTGCTCAGGGGGCCATATGGGATGCCGGGAATCGAGCCTGGGTTGACCACATGCAAGGCAAACACCCTCCCTGCTGTACTACCGCTCTGGCCCCATTGTCTGAAACATTGATTTGAGCTCCGCATCAGTGAGGCTTGAGGGTTTATTCGAGCTCCGTGTTCTGCCCCTGTCTGACAGAGCAGGGGAAAGAAATCTTTCGTTCGCCATTTAAAAATAATTTATTTTTTAAATTTTATCGAAGCACCATGAGATACAGTTATAAAGCTTTTATGCTTGAGTTTCGGTCATACAATGATCGAACACCCGTCCCTCCACCAGTGCACATTCTCCACCACCAAAGTCCCCAGTCCCACCCCGTCCCACCCCTTCCCCTGCCTGTATGGTAGACAATGCCTGTGTGTAGAAAACTTCCACAATACTCTCTCTCTACTTTGATTACGTTCAATATTTTGACACCAGTCCCATCATTATTATTTGGAATTTTCACACCACCATTCAAACCTGCCGAAAAGGCGATGCTAAGACAATTTATTTTGTATTTCTTGTTATGAATAGCATAGGGTATTGCGTGGAATCCTGAAATTCTAAAATTTTAATAAGTAGGGTCTGGAGAGAATCTTTTGTGTGTCTCTGGATCACGGTCGTTAAGAAGCTTAAGTAGTAGCTGGAAGCAGTTGGGTGTTATCTAGGGTCCCTTCGGGGTGGCCCCCTCCCCCATCCCGCGAGGCCTGGCATTGGTCGCTACTGCTCCCGCCTACCTGGGCTTCTCACTGGGTTCTGGAAGATGGCGGCCGCCGGGATCCCCAGGGGGCAGGTGGAGAAACAGCGCCTGCTCCCGTCTGGAGTAGCCCGGTGAAACCGGCCTGTTGTAAAGTCCGGAGCCATCTCTGCTGTGAGCTGCTCAGTTCCAAGATTCTTTCGTGTGTCTCTCATTCACCATTGTTCCTAAAAATTTGTCACTGTCACTGTCATCCCGTTGCTCATCGATTTGTTCGAGCGGGCACCAGTAACGTCTCTCATTGTGAGACTTCTTGTTACTGTTTTTGGCATATCCAATACACCACGGGTAGCTTGCCAGGCTCTGCCGTGCGGGCTCCATACTCTCAGTAGCTTGCCGGGCTCTCTGAGAGGGGCGGAGGAATCGAACATGGGTCAGCCGCGTGGAAGGCGAACGCCCAACCGCTGTGCTCTCGCTCCAGCCCCAAAATTTGTAGGTGCTAAAATTTGAGTTTAGGATACCAGATATTTGAGATCTGACCTAATTAGTTATTTCTCATCAAGCAGTATTCTGTATAATCCGTTAGTCTGACCATATACGTGCACGTAGGATGTTCCTTCACTGGCCCTAAAGTACAGTCTCTGATCCATCCATTTGTACAGTGTTAAAATAGGCACATTTAAGGAGATGTATAAGACCCAGGGGCCCTTAAAGCTGGGGGGACGAAGGGATGCTGTTGTCGTGTGGGCGTGTCCATGCAGGTTTGGGTTCCCGAGGGCTGTGAGGTGGGGCGTAGGTCTAGGAGAACCAGCACGAGGTGGCAGGTGGTACAGAGATGGGGTGGGTGCTGCCCCTTCTCTCCTTTTAAGGGTGGAATCCGAGAGTCCTGGATTGGGCACACGGGGTGGGCCGGGGGTGCAGAGAGCTCCTCCCCCTGGGCCAGGGGTCCTGCTGTCTTGGTTGCCCCATCCCCAGCCTCCAGTGCTGTGTCGGCAGATGTGGCTGCAGCTGTGTGGCCGGGAGGGCGGGCGGCTACCGCAGACCAAGCACCTGGAGCTCCGGACAGTGGCCATAGCCCCGAGTGGCCCACCAGCCCCCCACGCCGCCCCACCGGGGTTCACACCGGCCCTCTGTGTCTCTCCAGATGCAGGAGAAGGCCAAGGACATCTACATGACCTTCCTGTCCAGCAAGGCCTCGTCTCAGGTCAACGTGGAGGGCCAGTCCCGGCTCAATGAGAAGATCCTTGAAGAACCACACCCACTGATGTTCCAGAAGCTTCAGGACCAGGTACCCCGAGTCCCCCAGCACCCCCAGCCCCCACCCCCCGACTTACACGGGTGTGTGTTCCACAAATGCTTGGCAGTGCATACCCCAGATGCCCGCCTGAGATGCCATGCTGGGTGAAATAGGGGGCAGGGGGCCAGGACCAGGCTGCCTTTCCTCCAGGCCTGGGGACACATGACCCGGACACACGCAGATGGACACCGGGTTCCATGTCTCGCCCCGACTGAGGAAGGAGGCCAGGACTGAGGGGCCCTGGGTGGTGGTGGGCGTGGTAACTGCTGCGGGGAGGGGCCGGTGGAAGGATCTGGAAAGCAGGCCCCCTGGAGCTGCTCTCCTGCAGGCCTCCGAGCACGGCCGCCACCATCTAGTGGCCGGAGTCTGGAAGCTCCGAAGGAGACGCCCAAGTGGCAGAGCAAAAGGTGGATGCGGCGGCAGATTCCGCCGAAGGGGAAGCTTAGGCTCCAAGACACTGGCAGGGACAGGTCAAGCCCGTACAGAAACCAGTCATCGCAAATTGAGGGTTATTGATTTATTGTCTGACAGTCCCGTTTGTCATTGCTTTAAGTTTCGTTGGCGCGAGCCATGTGAAATAAATTTGTTAGGTGCCCGCCTCGGGGGCAGCCGTGGGGGCGGGAGGGAACCTGGGAGCTGGCGGACGGAAGGTCAGGCGAAGTGGTGAGATTGGTGCCAGAGCATCGTATGCCTGAAACTCCCCTATTGTAAACAACTCTGTAAACCAGCATCTTAGTTAAGATGAATTTTTAAAAAGTGGACAGGCCGGGAGAGAGAACTCAAAGGGCTGGGCACAGGCTTTGCATGCCAGAAACTTGGGTTTGATGCCGGCACTGCATGGCTCCTGGGCACCACCGGAGTAACCCCTGAGCACTGAGCTGGGAGTAGTCTGTGAGCACTGCAGCGTGGAGTCCCCAAATCAGAGCAAACAAAATTACCAGCCAGGTTCCACCCAAGAGGGACCCCCGTCTGCCTGGAGGCTGAGCTTTGCTTTGCGAAAACATTTTAGGGGGGGGCTGCGTTGCAGGTGTTGAGGCTGCCCTTTGGGAACTCTGGGTCCAGAGCTTCGGGTCGCCTTAAGGTGTTTATGCAGGAGCTGCTCCTGGCCGTGCCTGGCCTGACTGCCCAGTATCTGGGCCCAGTGGTCGGGGGCCGTCAGGGCCCAGCGGTGCTGGGGGACTCCGTGCTGCCAGAATCAAAGTCAGGCCTGTGCTGTGCAGACGCTCTGACCTTCACGCCATCTCCCTCGCCTGCTTTTTGGTTTTGCTCTTAAATCGCTTACAGTAGTAAGTGCCCAGTTTCCAGGAAGCCTCACCTGTGCTCAGCACAGGGACAGCAAATGCCCACCCAGCAAGTACAAATGGAAGTTTTAGTGCATTTTCCAGCTGACGCCGTGCAGAGAGCGCATTCCTCAGGAATCCTGAATCAGATTTGGGGGTTGGAGGTCTAAGAAGCCCAGGGGACTGGAGGTAGTGATTCTATTTTTAAGTGTGTGTGTGTGTGTGTGTGTGTGTGTGTGTGTGAACGCACATAGGAAGGATTTCCTGGTCGTGGGTTTGTGGAGGCCAGTGGTGGGACGCACTGGGAGGTAGCAATTCTTGTGACATCTTTTTTTGTTTGTTTGTTTGTTTTGGGTCACACCCGGCGATGCACAGGGGTTACTCCTGGCTCTGCACTCAGGAATTACTCCTGGCGGTGCTCAGGGGACCATATGGGATGCTGGGATTCGAACCCGGGTTGGCCGTGTGCAAGGCAAACGCCCTACCCGCTGTGCTATCTCTCCAGCCCCTCTCGTGACATCTTAAAACATCTTAAGAGTCTTTTTGCCTTGTGTGGGGGCCACACTCTGCACTCTTGGGGGCCCCTAGCATCATATAAGGTGGTGGGTGCGGGGCTGTGAGATGCTGGGATCAGACCCAGGGCCTTACACGGCGCGTGCTCCACACTTGAGCCGCTTCCTCAGACCTTTCAGAACTTTTCCGTTTTTGTTTTGTTCTTGCTTTGTTTGGGGGCCACACCCAGCAGTGTCCCTGGCTCACTAGCTCTGTACTCGGGCATCACTCCTGGTGACCTCAGGGATCGAACCCGGGTCAGCCGCAGGCAAGGCAGATGCCCTGCTCACTGTGCTGTCGCTCTGGCCCTGCTTTTAGAATTTGTGTCAGGGGTCAAGCACGGGGTCCGACATGAAAGGCAGGTGCTAGACCACTGAGCTCCATCACACCCTCGGACCAAACTCCAGAAGCGTTGGAAGCTTCCTGGGGGGGCTGAGACGCTGCCACTGCATTGGCGGCGTCTCAGTACCGGGGGTTCTGCGCCACGGCAAGCTTCCCTGCCAGCCCCTCTTAGAAGGCAAGGGTGCCGTGTCACCCTGCCCTGCGGATGACCAGAGCACACTCCCAGGCCACCAGCTGGTTGTGTCCCCCAGTGCAGGGGCCTGGGGAGACCCTCGGGAGCAGAGGGTGTGGGAGCCCTGCCCGCAGCACCCCTACCCCAACTGTCCGGAATGGGCAAGATGGGCCCCCCGGTCTCCCCAGGCTCCAAGCTCAGACTCCCCGCGTTTCCACACGGAACTGGACCCGTGTGAGCCGGGCACTTGCCCGCGAGTCCTCTGTGGACGCGGAGCTGGCAGAGAAGGAGGGAAACCCGGCGGGAAAGACTCGCTGGGCTGCGAACCAGCAGCTTCTGCCGTGACTGCAGGCTTTTGGCGGAGGCTTCAGGGAGCCGCTCTGCAGAGCCGAGGAAGCGTCGGCTCTGACGGGGGGAAAACGCAGAGCTCCTGAGGCCAGCTGGTGGCGTCCTTTCCAGGGGGAGCGGGGCTGCGGCGGTCACTCAGTGGGCAGGTAACCACAGTTCTGCCCCCAGCACCGCCTGGTCCCCAGGTACCGCAGGGAGTGACCCCTCCCCCAGCACCTCCAGAGGACACAAGCCCGACCCCCAAGTAAAGGGGGAACCGTACACCAGATGGGGAAGTTTGTGTGCCTTAGAGACCAGCATCTGAGCAGTCTCGGAGAAGGTTGGCCCCGCCGTCTCCCTGAGCTCCCCTGGGGTGCGGGGTCCCTCCAGATGCTGGCCTGCTGCAGGTAGAAGGCTGGGTTACGTAGCGGCCGGGCGCAGAAGGACCCACCTGTGCTCCACACGCCTCCTGGCCCCTGACTGCTCTGCCATTACCGTTTTGTTCTTGCGGTGGGGGAGGTGCTGGCGGTCAAACTATTTGGCCACGTTGCAATTTCACGATTTGTTTTGTTTGGGGGCCACACTCAGGGCTGTCCATGGAGCACGCCTGGCTCTGTGCGTTGGGAGCACTCCTGGCGGTGCTCAGGAGACCCGGTGGGGTGAAGAGGACGGAACCTGGGTTAGCCTCGTGCAATGCAGACACCTTGCCCGTTGCACTCTTGCTCCGGTCCCAGTGTGTCATGCCTTAAAAACGAGAGATGGAATAGCAGGTAAGGCACTGACCTTGAGTGCAGCCGAACGGAGCTCTATACCTGGTGGTACGCTGGGTATGGCCCCCAAACCCCAAATAAATAAATAAATAAATAAATACATTTTTGTTTAATTGGGGCCGAAGTGGTAGTACAACAGGTAAGGCATTTGCCTTGCATGTGGCCAACTTGGGTTTGATCCCCGACACCCCATGTGGTCCCCTGAGCCCGCCAAGAGTAATTCCTGGGTGCAGAGCCAGGACTAAATCCTGAGCATCGCCGGGTGTGACCCCAAAGCAAGCAAACAAAACAAACTCCCAGTTTAATGATTACAGTGTAGGTCACTCGTTTCCAATAGTGTTGACATTTGTGGTTTTATACCTCCCCACCACCAAAGTGCCCAACCCTCCACCTCAGTTCTTCTGTCATTTCCAGCCCCCCTGTCATTCCTGCCGAGACCCTCCCCTGCCAGCTCTGTTCGGCAGGGCCAAGGGCTTCTTGGCGTCCGATGCTGTTTATTCCTTGCTTGGTATCTGGGCAGGCCACAGGTGAGTGAGATTGTCCTATCCTTGTCCTCCTCCCTCTGGCTAATTTAGCTTCCATGAACCCTCCTGTTCAGTCCACGCTGAGTGAATTGCAGATCCCCTCATTTCTCATAGCTGCATAGTACTCCACCATGGGTCTGGATAGCACCACCTCTTTTTCCATTCATGTAGCATTGAAGATCACCCCGGCAGTGCTGGGGGCAGGAAGTGGGGAATCTGCAGTGGCACAGAGGGGTGAAGGTGGGAAGGTCAAGTTTATTGCTGAGGACAGCCTGAGGCCATGGCTTGGGGCCAGCGGGGGCAGGAGCAAGTGGGAGGGAGCTGGGGACGCCTTAGACTTTCCTGGCTCCTGGCTCCCAGGGCCCGTGTGAAAACGGACACTGAGGCCTGGGGGACAGCACGGGGGTCTGCACGTGCTTTTATCTCCAGCACCTCTCGGCCTCCTGAGCATCACTGGGATCTCCCTGGACATACCTGAGCACCTCTGGGGCTGCCCCAGTGCCCCCGGCAAAGGCCCCAGGAGCACACCCTTGGGTCTGGGTGGCCAAGTAGCACCGGGAGCGTCCCTGGGCCCCTGAGCTCTCTCGGGACCCCAATGACAGAAGAGCAGACTTGGGGCCCTTGCAGGCCGACCTCCCCCGGCTGAGGCGATGGGGGTTGAAGTGAGGTCTAAGGAGGACAGAGACTGGGTCGGGGCACCGCCCCCCGCCAGAGGGAGACCCCCAAACCTGTCCGGACCCCAGGGAGTGAGGGGTGCCTCCTGGCCTGACACCGGGGGTGGATGGACAGGAGCTGGCGAGCACCAGCCTGGGGAGGGGCTCCCGGCCTGCGGGGGTCCCATGGGGCCTCTCCCCCCCCCCACCGCCACGCCGCAATGGCTGGGGTCCCGGGCGTCTCGGTCCCGTGGGAGCAGCTGGACGTGCTTCCCTGGAGCTGGTTACGGGGCTGGTTACGGCCCGGCGGGTTACGGGGACTGTCCGGGAGAAGGGAGGCGCTGTTGGAGGTCCCTGCAGGTTTCTCCATCCCGTTAGCGGCCTTGCAGGGAAGGGGAGGGGCAGAGGGGCGGCCCCAAGGCCAAGGCCAGCGTAGATGCCTCTGCCGCGTGCGGGAAGCGCGGGGCTTGATTTCTGGTGCGGACAGATGCCCCTCGGACAGCAGCGGCCAGGGCTGTGGGGGGCTGCTGTCCTGAGCAGGGGGTCCCGCAGTCTCTGGCCAGGCCTAGTCACCGCTCCCCCCATCACCACCACCACCACCCACCCACACACACACACACACACACACACACACACACATACACACACATACTCTCACACACACACACACACACCCTCTCACGCACATGCACACACATACACACATACACACATTCACTCACACACATACACACACATACTCATATACACACATACACACATACTCATATACACACATATACACATACACACAAATATATACACACTCACTTTCACACACATGCACACACATACACTCACACACATACATGCATATGCACATACACACTTGCACACACATGCATACACATACACACATGTACACACATACACATACACACATACACATATGCACATACACATATGCACATACACACTCACACACATACATATAGACACATACACACATATACATACACATATATACATATACACATATACACATATACTCACATACACAGACTCACACACACATACAAATATACACACACACACATGCACACACCCACCTCCAGGGTCAGTCTGGGAAGCAGGCACCTGTCCAGCTGTCCAGGGTGACATTAACATCGGGTGCCCGTCCCGGCACTTTGAGACGAGAGCAGACTGGAACTGCCAGCTGTACCCCCTCCTCCCCTGAGTGCCCCCCCCCCGCCCCGTTCCCAGCCGTCTTCAGCTCAGTGGGTGGTGACTCCCGGGATGTGCCCTGTCCCCCTGCCCCACTGCTGTCCTCTGTCCCGTGTTTCTGCCTCTGCACCAGCCAAGGGCTGAGGAGAGGGGTCTGGCCTCCCTCAGGCGTTGCTGGTGCCCGGGGTGAGGGTAGGGGGGCAGAAAGCAGATCATAAGGCTGTGTGTCTGAGAGAGAACATTCTAGAAGTGCAGTTCGGAGTCAGGCGGCCCCGGAAGGCTCTTCCTGAGACTGGAGAGGAGAGACGCGTTTCCCTTCCTCCCCGTCAGAGCTCTGGGGCTGGCAATGAGACGGAAACGAAGGAGGCAAATGCTCTCTCCCAGGGTGCCTCGGAGATCGGGGCCCGAGCACTGAGCTGACGGGCAGTTCTCAGGCCTCAGCGCCAAGGAACAAGGCGGCCGTGAGAACGAAGGGGCAGAGAAACCAGGCATTGGGGCTCGCTAGCAGGGGAGCTGCTGAAGCCCCCAGCTGGGACGGACCCGGAGTCCCTGCCCCCACACGAGGGTCTGCCTTGGGAGAGTGTCCCACCTGCAGGGGCTCGGGGACGGTCCTGTGGCAGAGTCACCTTCTTGAGTCTTTTTATTTTATCTCGTTTGTTTTGTGGGGGGACCACACCTGGCTGAGTCAGGGCTGGCTCCTGGCTCTGCACGCAGGAACCACTCCTGGTGGGGCTCAGGAACCACATGGGTGGGGAACCACATGGGTATTGAGGATCAGACCCCGGTTGGCCACGTGCACAGCCAGCGCCCTGCCTGCTGTCCCATCGCTCCAGCCCCTTTTGAGTCATTTTAATGGAAAAACATTTTACGTGCCAAAGTGGCACAGTGCGCATGGCCTGCCCTGCACCTCATGCACGCTGAATCGGGTTCTAGAAGCCAACGCGAGGGCTTTTTCTAGAAGCCAGTGCCTGGCCAATTGTCTTGCACAAAAGGATTCATTTTTTTTTCTCTCCTGTCAGGTAGACATTGCACCTTGGAGGGTTTTTAACAGAAGCAAGGATGTGGGTTTCGGCCTTTTAATGTCCCTGTCTTCTGAGAAGCGCTCCGTAATGCTCTAGGCTCGAAACTCTCTTCTCTGGGCGCTTGGGGAGGAGCTGCCCGAGAGGGGTCCGGGCCGGGGAGGCTGCTCCTCCCGCACCAGAGCACACGGGGAGGGAGGACGGGCCAGCACCAGGACCCACAGTCCTGTCCACAGGCAAGCCTAGTGCCGGACCTCCGGGTGGGGTCTGGCGCCTTCTCCCCTGGACACCTACGGCTCACGGCAGAGACCCCCGTCCCCCCCCACCCCCCCCCACCCCCGCCTTCTGCCGTCCCACTGCCGGGCTCACCGGTTCCTCCTGTGACTGCCAATGTGGTTCCGACCCTGCTGGGCCACAGCTGTCTTGGCTCCAGAACATCGAATACATTCAAGAGCAGAAAGCTGCCAACTGCAACTTGAGTTTCCCCTTTCCCGGCCGTGGGGCTCAGTGTTAGCGCTCCGGCCCCGTCTCCCCCACCGGGTCCCTCCACGCCATCCCAGGCTCCACCGGGCCCGTTTTGCTCTACCTCCTTCCTTCTCTTCCTGGAAGACAGCTCGAGGCGTGGTGGTAAGGTGAGGCCCCAGGGGAGGCCAGCTTGAGTCAGAGGGCATCTCTGCAGACGCTGAGGCCCACCCGGCGCGATACCCTGAGGCACGGCCTGGTCCCCAGCCCTGCAGGGTCCCCATGCTGGTCCTTGCAGCAGAAACCTCGTGCCCTGCCAGGGTGGCTGCCCCCCTAAAAGGAGAGCGTCCTGGTCTCATGGAATCTTCTGGAAGCTCTGATGCCATCATTTTGTTTGTTTTTGTTTGGGGGCCACACCCGGCAATGCTCAGGGGTTACTCCTGGCTCCGCACTCAGGAGTCACTCCTGGCGGGGCTCAGGGGGCCCTATGGGATGCCGGGGATAGAACCCCAGTCGGCCGCGTGTAAAGCACGTGTTCTACCCCCTGTACTCTCGCTGTGGCCCTGCCATCACTTTTTTAGGGGAGGTTTTGAGCCTCGTCCGGTGATGCTCAGGGGCTACTCCTGGCTCTGCACTTAGGAATTACTCCTGGCAATGCTAAGGGAACCCTCTGGGACTCCAGTGATGGAACCCAGGTTGGCCATATGTAAGGCAAATGCCCTACTACCTGCTGTACTATCACTCCAGCCCTGCCATTGTATTTTTTTTTAAGCTCTAGCAGGAATAGGGTCACTGTAGCACTGTCATCCCCGTTGTTCATCGATTTGCTTGAGCGGGCACCGGTCACGTCTCCATTGTGAGACTTGTTGTTACTGTTTTTGGCATATCGAATACGCCACAGGGAGCTTGCCAGGCTCTGCCGTGCGGGCGGGATACTCTCGGTAGCTTGCCGGGCTCTCTGAGAGGGACAGAGGAATGGAACCCGGGTCGGCCGCATGCAAGGCAAGCGCCCTGCCTGTTGTACTATCGCTCCAGTGCCAAGAACAGGGTGCGATTGAAAAAGAAGAAGAAAAAGTCCACCGTGTTTGTTTTCATAGTGAATGAGTGAGCATGAACGGAGTTCCCTCGGAGGAGACCGTGGTTCTCCAACAGCTCAGGGGCGAGAGTCTGAGACCAGCCCCCCCCACCCACGTGGGAGCTGCTTCCCCAGCTTCCGGGTGTGCCGACTTTCCCTGGCACACAGCCTTTCCCCTCCGGCCTCCTGTGCCCTCTCTCCCTCCGCCTCCTCTTTTCCTTTTTCTCATCTTGGTGGTGCTGGCCCGGAAGCCAGGGGCTCAGCCCACCCTCCAGATGTTTCTTTTTTAAATGAAAGTAACGATTGGTTTGTAACGTCACGTGGGTTTCAGGTTTGTAACATCACGTGGGTTTCAGGTTTGTAACGTCACGTGGGTTTCAGGTGCACCGTGTTACCCATCAGCCTCTCTAGGGCAGGTTCCCAAGGTCTGGTGTCCACCCCCCACTGGACCACGGACGTCCCCAGCCCCCACCCCTTTCCCTTCTGGAAACCAGTGTTTGTTCTTGTCGTCTAAGAGTTTGTTTTTGTTTAGTTTTGTTTGTTCTGTGCTTTGTTTCTTTATCAGCCACGGTAGAGTGCAGTCACGGGAGTTTGTCCTCTCTGACTGACTTCGCCCAGCACCCCGGGGCCGGCCTGGCCTGATGGAAACTCTCGGCCCGGCTGGCTGGCCCATCCATCCCACCGTGTCTCGGTAGCTGCGTCATTTCCGTTCTCCACGCACCTGTGGCAGGTGCTCATGGCTGCCCCGTTCCTGTTTTAAGGGGCACGGGCCTGGGTGCGAGGCATGCATGCATCTGACACGAGCTGTTGGGCCCAGCTTTGAAGGGGTCCGTCCCTCCTGGGCCTCAGTCCAGGCTGGAGTCACCTGAGACCAGCAACTGCTTCCAAGCAAGGCCACCTGCGCAGGAGCCAGGGGGATAGAACAGCTGTGTGTGTGTGTGTGTGTGTGTGTGTGTGTGTGTGTGTGTGTGTGTGTGAGAGAGAGAGACAGACAGACAGACAGACAGACAGACAGACAGACAAAGAGAGAGACAGACAGACAGACAAAGACAGAGAGAGAGAGAGACACAGACAGACAGACAAAGACAGAGAGAGACAGACAGACAGACAGACAGAGCCAGACACAGAGAGAGAGAGAGAGAGAGATTTGACTCTGCTACACTGACCTCTGGGGATGTTTATTTCCCATGAATAGACACAAACACACATTTCCGGACCATATTTGGTTGCATAGAGGATGCTCTAGGATTCCTAAGACACACACACACATACACATACGCGCACACACACACACACGCGCACACACACGCACACACACGCGTGCACACACATGCGCACACACACACACACACATGCACGCACCTGTTTTTAGTTCTGTCTGCACTGAAAGGTTGAGTCTCCCAGGGCCCAGGGAGACAGGACGGGGACGTGCAAGGCCTTCCGCCGAGCCCGCTTTGAAAACCAGGACCACGTGGGCCCCCGGGCATCTGTCACCCCAACACCCGAGCACATTCTTGTCAATTGAACCCCGACCTGGATGGCCGAGAGCGGCTGGGACGGGCCCCTGGACTCGCACTCAGATACCACTTGACCGACCCCCCACCAAACTTATATTCCCGCGTTCCGAGGCTGGAACTGTGTCTCGGATGTGGCTCCCGTTGGCGCCCCCACTGCCCCCAGCTGAGTCTGGCGGCCCCGCGTCAGAGACCCCTCCTCGCACCTTTGAGGTGTTTCAGGGGGCAACCAAGTGTGCCCCCAGCCCCCTCCCGGCACTCAACACCGACAGTAACAGAGAAGAGAAAAATGCCAGAATTCACGCGCGTTGGACCTGGTGTGCCGACTTCCGGCTCCTGTGACGTTGGGCTCGGGCACTGCAGACCCCACCCCTCTTCCTGTGGGCAGGCGGGAGCCCCGCGCCTCAGAGGGGCGCTGCTGGGAGCTGGGGTCTCCACGGGGGTGATTTGTGTGCAGGGCGGCCATGGGACCCCACAGCACAGAAGTGAGGGCATGTGATGTTGGGGTCCTACAGGAGAGATGGGTCGAGAGACCTGCTGCCCCCCTCCTCGGCCCCCCGGTCTCGGGTGCCTGGTCCCCAGAGTCATGCCGAGAGAGGTTTGTGGGGGCAGCCAAAGGGGGTCGTAGCTCTCGCCTGTAGACTCGGGCTTGGAGTTGGTTTCTGCATCCTCCGTGCTGTGTCTCCCCCCGGCATCATCGGTGTGGCCCTGGGGGCACCCAGCGTCACTGGGCCCAAGCACTGCTGTCCACCCCCAGACAGAAGCAGGTCCCAGGCTGTGGCCCTCACTGCAAGGACAGGCGAGCAATGCTGGGATTTGAACCCGGGTCGGCCGCGTGCAAGGCAAACGCCCTACCCGCTGTGCTATTGCTCCAGTCCCCATTGGGATTCAACCAAAAAAAGTATTTTAAAAAAAGGCATGTGTGTGCGTGTGAGTACATGTATATTTGTGCATGTGCATGGTTGGGTGTGTCTCTGTGCAACTGTGTGCATGTGTGTTTGTGTGTGCAAGGGGGGGTGTGTGCTTCTGTGGATGTACACATCTGTGCTTATGTGTGTGCATATGTGTGCGTGGAGTGTACACGTGCCTGTGAGGGTGATCTGTGTAGGCATCACTGTAGGTATATATGTGGGTGTGTGCATTATGTGTCTGCACACGTGTGTGTGTGTGTGTGTGTGTGTGCACGTGTGCTGAGTGTGTGTCCAGGTGAGGGTGCCTCCCTGCTCTTTCACTGGCCCCTGCGCTGCTTGGTGGGACCTTCTGGTGACCCACAGGAAGTTGGGGACTGAGCCGCGGTGGCCGGGCGGGCTGTGATCAGCAGCACCCACTGTCCCGGCCCGCTGTCCTGGCAGGGGGTCGGGCCTGCGGGAGGTGGGTGCTGGCTTTCCCTCTGCCCTGTGAGAGGTGCCGGCTCCTGGAGCATTTCACACCGTCTGCAGGGAGCCGCCGCCCTCTGCCCGCGTCTGTGAAATAGTTTGGTCGTGGTGGGGGCAGCCTACACCAAGGTCTCCCCCCGCCCCCCCCCCCCCGCACCCTCTCGCCGCCTTTGAAGGGTGACAGGCAAACAGGATGTCCCAGTAGACACTGGGGAACCGCATCCTGGCAGCGGGGGGTCCCCCTGTGGCCGCGGGCGGGCCGAGAGGGGAGGTGCAGGTCTGGGCTGGGTGCGGCACCCCTGAGGCTGGGGGCCCGAGCTGCTCTGGGGCATCCACTGCAGCCGGGAACTCGCCCCCCACCCGCTGTCCCCGTCCTGCAGGGACGGCCGCCCACGCGTCTGCCCTGGGGCTGGGACTCCGCCTCCCGGGATGAGCTTCAGATTTCCTGGGAGGTTTGCTTGCTTGCTTCATTATTTTCATTTTCTCTGGGCTGCTGGGGGCTCTTCCCAGCTCAGTGCTCAGGGTTCTCTCCCAGAACTGGTCAGGGCAGCTGGAACACCCTGCAAGAGAGGGCGGTGGCCCACAGCCTAGAGAACCCCCCCCCCCACCACCTGCCTCTGCCTTAGCACAGGCTTAGGCCGCAAGGGCGTCCGGGTTTTCCCACCCGCTTGAGAACCCCGCCTGGCCGGGAGTGACATTCTCAGCACGGCTGGAACTTTCCACTGGTGGGCCCGTGTTCGCACGGTGAGTGCGCGCAGCGGGGGGCTGGTGGGTGTTCAGCGCAGAGTCCCGAGAGTCCGGGGAGCAGGTCTCTCGGGGGAGACTTCGCTGAACCCCACCTGCGGTAGGAAAGCACCTTCCTCTTCCCTCTTCCTTCTCCGTCCTGCAGCGGCGCCCGGCTGGGGGCTGGGCTCCCGGGGGCTGCTCTGTGGGAGGCGGGCGCCCTCCGGGGTGCTCTCCTGCGGCCTCCCCCTCCCGCCAGGCTTGCCTTGGCCTCGCCCCCCGGGGTCTGCCCACATGGCCACGGGCTGCAGGTGCGGGAACCTGAAACTAGCTGCCCTGAAGAGGCTTCTGGAAGCTCCTTCCTGCTGAGACGGTCACGTCGCTCCTCTCCCTATCGAGAGGAGAGGAAGCCCGTTTCCCGGCATCATAATTGGTGTTTGAGGCGGGGGGCGGGGGTCCGAGCAGCAGGGTGGGCCCCAGCTGACCGCCCGGAGGCTCCGTCCGGCCCTCACAGAGGCCCTCTAGAGACAGGCAGGGTCCCCTGGGGGAGTGCCAGCGCCGCCCAGAGGATGGCTGAGCTTCAGGTGAGTGCTCCCTCGCCCCCGGCCCAGGGCTGACTCTTGGCTCTGCCGGGGGCTGGGCCCTGGGCCAGCGGCGTGCGAAGCTGATGCCCTGCCAGCCGTCCTGCCTCTCTGGCCGCCAGTTCGAGGCTTTCTAGTGTGTCTGTGTGTCTGTGTCTGTGTGTGTCTGTGTATGTGTCTGTGTGTGTGTCTGTGTATGTCTCTGTGTGGGTCTGTGTGTGTGTCTGTGTCTATACCTGTATCTGTGTGTGTCTGTATGTCTCTGTGTGTGTGTATATCTGTGTCTGTGTATATCTGTGTATATCTGTCTGTGTGTGTCTGTGTATCTCTGTGTGTCTGTATGTCTGTGTCTGTGTATGTCTCTATGTGGGTCTGTCTGTGTGTCTGTGTCTATGCCTGTATCTGTGTGTGTCTGTATGTCTGTGTGTGTCTGTGTATATCTGTCTGTGTGTGTGTGTATATCTGTCTGTGTCTCTGTGTACCTCTGTGTGTCTGTATGTCTGTGTCTGTGTATGTCTCTGTGTGGGTCTGTGTGTGTCTGTGTCTATGCCTGTATCTCTGTGTGTGTCTGTGTCTATGCCTGTATGTGTGTGCATGTGAGTGTGTGTGTGTGTGTGTCTGTGTGTCTGTGTGTGTGTGTGTATTGGTAGCAGGACCCAGGCCAGGTGGTGCTGGTGGGAGCTTGTGATCCTGCTGTTCAAACTGGGACCCCGAGCTGCTAGGCAGGAGCCTCAGGGGGCCCCTCTGGCTGGCCCACTGTGTGCCGCTGACCCCTGGGCACGCGGAAGGGGGTCAGCGTGTAGGGACAGGAAGGATGGCCTGGCCTGATCAGCTGCATCGTTCTGTTTCCCCCTCAGATCTTCAACCTCATGAAGTACGACAGCTACAGCCGGTTCTTGAAGTCGGACCTGTTCTTAAAGCACAAGCAGGCGGAGGAGGAGGAGGAGGAGGAGCCGCCGGACGCCCAGACAGCAGCCAAAAGGGCTTCGAGGATTTATAATACTTGAGTCCCGTCCCCCCCACCCAGAGCCGGCAGGACTGGCCACCTTCGGAAGTGAAGGAACCCGCCTTCGGGACCGTGGGGCTTCTAGACGCTTTGTTATCTGATGACGGAGATGTACAAAACCCTTCTGTGGGCTAAGTGTATTTTATTAACGCTTGACCAGTAGGTTGTGCATGATAGCTAATCTTAAAAAAAAAAAATAACCCTTCAGAGTGTAGTTCTCACACACACACACACACACACACACACACACACACACACACACATAGATAGACACACGCAGATGGCAGACAAAAGCCCACGAACCCTGGCCACTGGAGCGATGCAGAGTTGATTAAACATCACTGAGGCCGCCAGCGGGAATGTGCAGCCTCCTTTTACCCAAACCGTGTTCCCTGTGCCGTGGGAGGGGTCGGGCCAGCCCCCAGATTCTGGGACAGATAAGCAGGAGCTGATCAGACAGACTCGGGCCCCTGGGTGGGGAGGGGGGTAAACGTACCTCGAGAGCAAATTCGGTGCTGGGAAGAGAAACCTCATCCCCGGGGCTTCTACAGGTGTGGGGTTCCCCGCACCGCCTCCCTGGGGCCCTGTCTCGGGGTTGGGTTTGTCTCGATTTTGCTCGCGACCTGTGACATGTCATGCCACACAGATGAACAGAATAGCTCACCTGATGAAAAACAAAACCGGAAAAGAAGGAAGGAAAAAGACAAATGGGGGGTTGTTGGGGTCCCTGTGGCCGTGCTGGGTGGTGTGGAGTGGGCTTGCGTGTGGCCACGGCCTTTGTCCATGAAGAAGCTGCAGGGGGTCCCCCCTTCTACCCAAGCCCATCTAGGGGTGCATCGTCAAGCCTTCTTCTCTGCACCCCTCCTTTGCTGGGCTTGCTCCCCCTGCCTCCAGTCTCCCACTGGGGGGACCGGACTCGCCGCCCTGGGAAGTCTGTCCTCTGGGTGGACGGCTCCGAGTGCAGGCCTGCTCGCCCGGGCTGACCCAGCCTGCCTGGGCACCCCAGTTTCAGCGTGGGGCTCCGTGGAGCCTCTCCTCCTCGCTGCCTCCCATCCCTCCTGTCTTAGAGACCCAGCCGCCAGCCTCGGTTCCTGAAGCCCCCTGAGGTTCCCGTCGGCAGACCTCGCTGTTGAGAGAGGACGGTCGGGAGGGACAGGGGTCAGAGCAGTGACCACTGGGACGCCGGGCCTATCTTTGGGGGGGACGCAGTCACAGGCACGCCCTGCTGATGACCCTCCCCGTGCGGACCCCCGTTCTCTAGGCCTGCGGTAGATCCTCCGCTGTGCTCTCATTGTGTCCCGGGGAGGAGGAGGGGGAGGAGTCTCGGGGGAGGATGAGCCCACACTCCGTCCTCTCCAGGCCTCGTTCACCGACTCCCCGATCTCATCGTCCTGACCAGTGTCCGGAGGGGGGCCTCCCGCCCCTCCGCAGCCGAGCAGCTGGGCCCGTATTTAAGAGGAAGGATAAGAAGCGTGTGGTTCTGTGCCCCCCACACGGGGCGCTGTGTGTGGGGGGTGTGAGCCGGTCTTCCCGGCACCAGGCTGTGCCCGACAGGCTGTGGTGTGTCCGCCTCTCCCTCTGTGGCCACGGCGCTCATGTTTGACGGGGCACGTGCTCGCATCCCAGTAAGCGTGATAGTCACCTCTGCTTAGCCGCAGACCCCGCCACCCCCTATTGCCTCTCGCCGGCCTTTCGTGCGTTCCTGCTCTGCCAGCTCCTGGTATGAGTCCCGATTCTTCCCAGCCTCGAGCTGGAGCCCCCCTCCCCCCGGCCCGCTCCACTCTGCCCAGCTGCCCAGCTTTCCTAGAGCCCCCTGTGCCCAGGGTCCTGCCTCCTCTAAGGCCTGGCAGGACACCCGCACACCCGCATAGCCCCACCCGCCTCCGGTGAAAACCCTCTAGAAATCGGGAGAACAGAGATTTGTCTCGCTGGACGGCAAGAACGTGACTCCCACGGGTGCTCGGGAATCACTGGGTTTGTGGCTTGGTGGTGCTGGGACCCAACTGCCTGTCCCTTGAGCCCAGCACCCTTTGGGGTCCAGGCTGGGTTTGGACACTGTCCCCGGGCAGCAAGCCCAGGGCTGTGGGCAGAGATGTCTCGAGCAGCCTGCGGCCCTCGAGGCCGGGGCTCCGGCCTGAGAAGTGAGTCTTGAGGGGAACGTGGTGTGTGTCTCGGGACGGAGTGACCCTGCCTGGACAGAGGGTCTCCCGCACGCTCGGTACTCAGGCTCAGCCCTGCCTACCCACGCGTGTGCTCCAGTGGCTGAAGTGCCGACAGGTGCCTGCTGGTCCTCGGGGGCTCGGTGGGCAGCTACTGCACCCCAGGCCCAGGGCTGCGGGCAGAAATGTGGGCGGAGGGAGAAAGGCGGCCTCTGGGCCCAGGGTCAGGACCTTCGACTGGGCCTTCACTTAACTCTGCTGCAGGAGAGGCTGGAGCGATAGCACAGTGGGGAGGGCGTTTGCCTTGCACGCGGCCGACCCAGGTTCGATTCCCAGCATCCCATATGGTCCCGAGCACCGCCAGGAGTAATTTCTGAGTACATGAGCCAGGAGTAACTCCTGTGCATTGTCAGGTGTGACCCAAAAAGCAAAAAAAAAAAAAAAAGTCTGCCACAGGAAAGGCAGGAGCTGGGGTGGGAGAGGAGGGCAGGAGACAGCCTGGCAGAGAACAGGGCTGAAGCCGTGCACGACGCCCACCTTCGTCCCATCCCCGACACCCTTATGGTTCCCTGAGCACTGCCAGGAGGGATCCGTGAGCAAAACGGGGTGAGGGACCCTCTCAGCACCACCCCCTGAAGAAAGGAGGCGGGTGAGTGGTCCGTGCCGGAAGCTCACGGACACTTCCCCTTCCCCGGGAATACCAGGACAGCGGGCACCACGTGACTCGCAGGGGAGACACAATTTCTGGTCTCATGGACGCACTTTCTCTCCCTCCCTGTCTCGTGGTTTCGGGGGGTCAGGGCGTGCACACTCTTTGTGTGGGGCAGGAGCTGGGACGGACCCTGCAGCCCCGAGGGAGAGTGTCTCACTGGGCCCGCTGGGGACCGCTGCCCAGGGAGGTAGCGCCCAGCTCCCGCAGAGTTTGGACGCGTGTTCTGTTGGCAGGCCTGGCCAGCTGGAGGCCAGCACGGCCGACTCGCAGACACGGTCTGGTCACTGCATTCCCCGCAGTGCTCAGTGTCTCACGGCGGGTGCGAGAGCCGTTAGCCTCAGGGGGTGGTGGGGCGGGGGTTAACGCCTAGGTGCCTCTCACGACTAGCTTCCTCTGTGGTACGATAAGAGGTTGGCAGCCCAGGTGGGGGGCAGCTGGGGGCTGGACCAGGGTGGAGCGGGCCTCAAAGACGTGGGCAGACCCCGGGGCTCTCCTTGATGTGCTTACCGGCACCCCAGCCTTGTCCTCGGACAGAAACCTGGGGGCCCGCGTCCTGGGGGCAGCACGGGGCCTACAGATTGCGGGGTCCTTGAATGGAGGGGCTCGTGGCACAGCAAAGACCCATAGGTCAAGGGGCTTCTTCCAGTCCCCTCTGCCCCCAGGAGGGCATCTGGACGCAGCCCCAAGCGTCCCCTTCGCTAAGCTATTGGCTCGTCCTCTCAAGCCTTCCCCCAAGTGCAGTCCAATGCTTCCCTCCTTCCCGCCTGCCTCCACGGTCGGGCCACCCTCCTCCCCACTCTGCAGTTGCTCCCCCGACCCCTTCTCCCGCCTCAGTGGCTGGGACAGTCTCCTCTTTATTTATTTTTTTAAATTTTATTCTATTTTTACCGTCGTTGCTACTGTTTTTGGCATTTTGAGTACGCCAAGGGTAGCTTGCCAGGCTCTGCCGCGCGGGCGGGATACTCTCGGTAGCTTGCCGGGCTCTCTGAGAGGGATGGAGGGTTTGGGGGCAGTCTCTAATCACCTTTACAGGGGTTCCCAGGCTACCGAATGTAAGCTTTGGGTCGACTGGCATGTTGTCACGACCTGCACACTGACCAACACGCACCTGCCTGCGTCTCTGGGCAGCACCTGGGACATCTGCGGCCTCAGGTCGATCTCCTTGAGGTTGACGGAGTGCGTCCGGAGGTTGTTGAGCAGCTGGCAGAGCAGGACCCTATCGCGGAGGGTCTGTGCCAGGTCGAACACCTGTGCCCAGCCCCAGGTCACCCTGTGGTTGGCTGACAGCACCCCACAGTGGATGAGCCACCGTGCGCACTGCTGCCACAACTCTGTGTCCGATGGCACTGCAACTTGGCCTGGCCAGGGCAGGTGGCGACACTGCGGCTGCTGCCTCGGTTTCTCCGTGCCCCACCGGTGCCATTCTGTCCGAATCTTGCAAAACAGCCAGCGATCCTCATTCCCCTGATCCTGAAAGAGCCCCCATACACCATCGGGCTCCACTAGCACGTGACAGGGCTGACTGGAGACGTTACTGGCGCCCGCTTGAGCAAATCGATGAACAACAGGATGACAGTGATACAGTGATACAGTGCTTTTATTTTAAAAATCTTGTTTATGAATCACCGTGAGATACATTTGCAGACTTACAAACGTTCATGATTACGTTTCAGTCATACAATGATCGAGTACCCACCCCTCTACCAGTGCCCACTCTCCACCACCAACCAATGTTCCCAGTATCCCTCCTGCCACCCCCACCCCATCCCCTTGCCCCACCCCCCACTCTGTGGCAGGCACATTCCCTTTACTCTCTCCTTTTGGGGGTGTTACGGTTTGCCATAAGGGTACTAAGTAGCCAGCACGTTCAGTCCATAGCCTGCTTTCAGCCCGCATCTCCCATCCCGAGCGGGCCCTCCAAGCATCCTTTACTTGGTGGTCCCTTCTCTATCTGAGCCGCCTTTTCCCCCAGCTTGTGAGACCAGCTTCCAAGCCATGGAGCGACCCCTCCTGGCCCTTATCTCTACCATTCTTGGGCGCTAGTCTCCCATTCTGTTACTCTATATTCCACAACTGAGTGCAGTCCTTCTGTGTCTATGGGACAGTCTCCTTGCTGCTCCATCCTCCCTCCACACCCACCCCTACATTCACTGGCACCCCTCTTTTATGGTTATTGTGGTGTGTTTGTTTGGGGCCACACCTAGCAGTGTTTGGGGCCCCCTGCGGCACAGGGGATCAAGCCCAGGCTTTCTACTTGCGCAGCCCATTGAACCATCTTCCCGGCCCCCAGCACAACTCCTTTTTGGAGCCCGTGTCTGGCTCTGCTGCTTCCCTGGGTAAGTCCGCTGTGCCCTGTTCTCAGAGTGAACGTTTAGACCGACCACCTCTGGGAGCCCAGCCGCTCTCTCCTCCTGCCAGGTGCCCACCTGGGGGGTTGGCAGTCCCTGTGGAGCCTCCGTGGGGCTGCTAATCGGTGAGCGGTTGTGACATCTCTCCCTGGGCACACAGGGCCGTGTGTGTGTGTGTGTGTGTGTGTGTGTGTGTGTGTGTGAAGTTCTCTGTGTTCCTAGGGGCAAACCCACAACCACCACAGAGCAGCCGCTTTGTAGAGGCTTAGGATTTGGTGGCTCTGACAACCTGGAGCCTCCGTGTGACCCTTTCCAAGAACCAGCCCTTGTGAGGGTCATGAAAACCAGAGCTGGGGAGACGGGGGTGCCCTTCGGGAGCCTCGTGACATGGAGCTGTGGAGTGCATGGCTCAGGGACCCCTGGGAATCAGACACTCAGGGGCACACGGCCAGCTGGCGCCAGGGCGGGACTGAGATCTTTTTTTTTTTTTAAATTGACTTGTTGGAACCTTCCAGGGTGCTCAGTGGTCCCAGGGCCACCCCCAGTGAGGGTTAGGGGCTACGAAAGCTCCCTCCAGTGGCATGGCCAAGGTTGGGAACAAACCTGGGCCCCATGCATGCAAGACATGTGCAGTGGTCCTTGGGGTCATCTCCCGGCTCTGGACGCCGTACCCCACTATCTTTCCCCCGCCAGGCCGGAGCCGATGTCGGTGCAGACAAATCTTTACCTCTTTAAGCTGAAAAATGGGACTGGGTTCTCTGGGGAGAGCCAGTACCATCTAGCAGATCTTGACCCACTTTCCCTTTGCTTCTGCAGGCTGGGCCGAGGGGCCCTCCTCCGGCCTGGGGGGTGGAGTTAAATGCTCCTTTAAAAAGTCTGCCTTTGTATTTACACTGGGTTTTTTTTCCTCTTTAGCAATATATCATCACCATCTCTCCGTGCCAATAAACATAATTATGCACATAAAAAAATAGTCCGGTTTCCAGATTATCTAAGGAAGATAAATGTTTCCCTTGTGCTAATTCCAGCACAGTTTATATGCTGTTTTGCAATGCTGGCCAACTGTTTTCTTCTTCGTTGAGCATTTAAACTCTGTTTTTTAAACTGTTATGGCATGCAGAGCGCCTAAGAGTAACAGATGTCTGCGTGATGGAGTCGTTCCACGGGAAAGAATGTGCGGCTTCTTGGTTCCCCAGGAAGGATGTGGCCCTGGGCCCAGGTGTCCCCCCTCACCCGGGTCAGAAATGATGCTTGGGGCCTCACAGGGGCTGGTGGCTGACAGAGGTGAGCCCCCTCCCAGGGCGTGCTCAGGATTGTCTTAGACGGGCAACGCCCCTCCTCTCACCTGGGAGGTGAAATGTGGCTCACCTTTTACAAATGCTGCAGGTTTCCCTAGAATCCGAGCAGTGGGAGAAACTCACCATCACCATCATCACCATCACCATCATCACCATCTCACTATCATCATCATCACCATCACCATCTTCAAATCACCACCATCACCATCACCACCATCACCACCATCACCATCACCACCATCACCGCCACCATCACCATCACCACCATCACCATCACCACCATCACCATCACCACCATCACCATCTCACTATCATCACCATCATCATCACCGTCTTCAAATCACCACCATCATCATCACCACCATCACCATCATTCACCATCACCACCATCACCATCACCATCTTCAAATCACCACCATCAACATCACATCACCATCATCACTCACCATCACCACCATCACCATCACCACCATCACCACCATCACCATCACCACCAACATCACCATCACCACCAACATCACCATCATCACCACCATCACCATCATCACCATCTCACTATCACCATCATCACCATCACCATCTTCAAATCACCATCACCATCACCACCATCACCATCACCACCATCACCATCATCACCACCACCACCATCATTACCATCACCATCACCATCATCACCATCACCACCATCACCATCACATCACCATCACTAGCATCATCACCACCATCACCACTATCACCACCATCACCATCACATCACCATCACCAGCATCATCATGTCACCTTCATCATTTGTTGTGGGTTAGCCTGAGAACTTTGGTTAATATTTCACGGGGAGTGAGGAGTTGACACAGCGATCCCTGAGTTTTTTCCCTGGCCCCTGGTGGCCATTGAGCATCCCCAGGCCTGACCCCTATTTCTAGACGAGCACAAAGAGATAACTCCATGGAGTGAGAGCACAAGGCCCGGGTTCTCCAAGTGACCCCTGAACACAGAGCCAGGAGTAGCCCCCAGCTTGGCCAGGTGTGGCCCCAAAGGCGCCCCCACACACACACACAGCCACACCCACCAAAACTGCATTGTGGAAGTTCCTGCCCATGTTCCGGCCCAGCAGCCTCCCTGTGGTCTGGAGCAAGCCTTGTCTTTCTCTCGTGGGTCATCTGTGACCTCAGCACAGGGCCTGGTACCGAGTGTCCGCAGGGGGACAGGAGTCAGCGTGGGCCCAGAGACCTGTCACAGTCACCAGGGATGGCACAGGAGCTTCCCAGTCTGGACCTATTCCTGGCCAGGGCCCCGTCCTTGGGGTGGCCTCAGCAAGGGCCCAGGGACTGGGATCTGGGTCCTAATGCGGCTCCGAGGACGCAAGCCCAGAGTTGGGCCAGCCCTCTCAGAGCAGGAGAGCGTGAGGCCCACCTGGGGGTGTGGGTGGGCAGGGCTCCATAGCCAGGAGGTCCCACGGGGTACCAGGTTCCTAGTTTAACAAGGAGCCAAGGGGGAGGCGGGTGTGATGAGTCCCTGACAGTTGATGGAGTGGGCTGGCGTCCAGTGAGGGATTGGCTTTGGGAGACCTTTGCGTCCGGAGGAAGGGGATCCATAGGATATCTTTGGGGGGCCCCGTCTTCATTGGCTTTGCCTTGGCACAAGGGAATGAGGCTTTCCCCGGGCACCCTGCTTTCCAGAACGCCCCCTGCTCCTGGAGACTCAGAAGGGCGGGAACTCGGGCCAGCCTTCCTGAAGTTCCCGGCTCAGACTCAGGGGGGAGCTGGTGAGCCATGGAGGGAGGGAGCTACGGGGCTTCCTGCAGGTCCCTGCAGCGTGGGGGAGGGGCCCACCAGCACCCAGGGGTCCACGCCCCACACCCCGCAGATGCTCTGTGATGCCCCTCCCCACGTCGGATCGTAAAGGGGTCTTGGTGCTACTCTGCCTCCAGGGCCTCGGGGGGGGGAGTCTGGTCATGGTCACGGTCGGGTCATGCCCTGGCTTCTGGGGTGGGTGGCACCCAGGCTGGGCCAGGCCCTTCCAAGGCCCCACAGACCCACGGGGCAGGAGGCGGTTTGGGTGTCCAGGGGCGTACGTGTGCTAGCATGAGCGTCTGACCCCTGTGCTAAGGCTCCCGCCCGGAGAGCGAGGTCTCGAGATACTTCTCAGCCCACAGCCAGCTTTTCTTTTGCTCCTTTTCTCTGATTCTATTTTTTTTTGGGGGGGGGAGGGCGGTGCAGAGGGGTGTTGGCTATACCTAGCAACACTCAGGGGTTACTCCGGGCTCGGTGCTCCGGGATCACTCCTGGCAGGCTCGGGGGATCGTGAGGGATCTGGTCTGGAACCCAGACCAGCCGCATGCAAGGCCGGTGCCCGCCCAGAGCCCAACCTCTCTGGCCCCAGTGAGTCGGTTTTCAGAAGGGAGACTGTGCAGAGCGCATGGGCGCATTTGGTGAGGGGGGTGCAGGGCTGCAGGGGTGCGGGGAGCCAGCAGGTGGGTCCCAGCTGGCAGTACTCTCCGCCCTGCCCAGAGGAAGCCGCTGTGAGCCCCTTCCCGGAGGCAGCCCCCGGCCCACAGGCGGGAGACAGGCGGGCTGGCGGAGGGTCTCCTTGGCGCTGAAGGCCCCCCGGGGCCGCAGGTTGTATGGGACCCGTCCCTCCCTCTCCCTGCTACCTCAGGCTCCAGGGAGCGCCCCCTGGCCACCCCCTTTGGGCCACGGGCCAGTGCTGCAGCTGGTGGAGGGAGTCCCCCTGGGAAAGTTCGGAGAATCTGTGGCCAGTGGGCGGGGCGGGCCGGAGTGTCTGAGCCGGAAGGTGCCGGGTCCAGCTCAGTGACCGGGCAGCGACCGGGCTTCCTGGCCCAGAGCCGTTCTTCCTGGCGACTAGAGAACCAGGGAAGCTACCAGAGGGTTCCGGAGCCCGGCAGGGGAGCCTTGGGGAGACAGCAGGGACTGGGGGTGGGGAGGCAGTCCCTCCCCTCCCCTCTGCATCCCCCCAGGGCTGGGGGGCCCCCACTGGAACCTCAAGCAGATCAGAGGAGAGAAGCAGCAGCGTGAGGCCACGTGGCCGAGTCTAAGGCCAGCAGAGCGGAGCGAGGGGCTGGGAGAAAGCACAGCGGGTCAGGCGCTGGCCTTGCGTGTGGCCGGCCCGGCTTCCATCCCCGTCATCCCACAGGGTCCTCTGAGCACTGGAATACTTCCTGAGAGCCAGGAGAAATCCCTGAGCACAGCCGGTTATGCCCCCCGCCCCCAAATAGAGCCAAGTGGGGGGCTGTGTCCTGCAAGCACAACCTCGGCCCCGGGAAACGGCCCTTCGGCGTGGGCCCAAGTGCGTGAGGTTGGCCCGAACCCGGGCAGCACCAGCAACCCAGCAACCCCGATGGGGTCCTGAGGTTGAGCCCCGCCTCTCCTGCCCCCAACCCCCAACCCAGGGAGGAGGCAAGGCCCTTCCTCGCAAATCCCAGAGCATAGGAAGAAGAGGACCAGTGCTTTACAGGTTCCCAGAATTGGGGGCTTTATATCATTTAAAAAGTGGTTTTGGGGGAAACAGAAGGAAATATCTGGGGGTCTGTGTCACCCACACACCTGCTCAGAGGCTGGGTCCTGGGGGTCCCCGGCCTGGTACAGCTGACTCAGTTCAGTGGAGCTCAGTGGAATTGATACTCGAGGGGGCTCCGCCACTGGGTTGACCCCGAAGCCCCCCACCAAGACCACAAAGCTCTCTCTCTCTCGGTCCCCTCCGAAAGTCCCCACAGGCCTGGCACTGACACCCGGGGGTGGGGGGAGCCTCAGGCTGAGCTGGGGGGGCCCGGGGCTCACTTCCTTGGCTGTGTGTCCCCATC
>NC_073312.1:8562672-8645172 GCF_027595985.1 Sorex araneus
TCTGTGTCCCTCCTGGGCCCGACCCACTGCTTGCTGGATCCCGTGTCTTCCTTTCCCTTGAGTTAGGGCTCAGGAGCCTTAGGAAAAAGTTCAAGAGAGAACATTTTTGTTTTTTTTGGTTCATGTAATTCTGAAAAGATTCATCTTATAATGAGGTCGGATTCCTGTGGGATTCCAGTAGGATTTAGTGGACTGATTCCACTAGTATTCTAGAAAATTCTTTTGCATCCTCAAAACGCTCCTGAGTGGTTGATTTGTTGCCCTGCCTTTTTTGGGGGGGCGGGGGACACACCCAGGGATGCTGGGAGCTACTCCCAGGTGTGCTCAGGGGAACACTCAGTGCTGGATGGAACCTGGGTCCGGTCACACCAGACCCCACCCTGTGTCTCTCGGGCTCCTCATTTCTGAAGGGGAGAAATGCAGTGTTTCACTCTAATGTTTGATGCACTGTCTAGGTAACTTTTTCTTTTTCTCCGTGGAAACTTGTGGAGTCTCTCTGAAGTTTAACACCCTAGGCGCTCACACTAGCTTCCCTTCACCCGCTACCCAATACGGCTCTTTGGTAAACCTTTCCAGTCTGCAAACTCCAAGTGTTCACCTTAAACTGCTCATCCTGAATGACTTCTTGGAAGTCCGGGGGCCTCTGTTCTCTGGTTTTATTGTTTTTTTCTGTTTTCTGGGGTGCTTGTTTTTATCTTTAATTTTTTAATTTTATAAGGTAGTTCACAATATTTGATTACATTTAATATTCAAACACCAATCTCACCACCATTACACCTTCCCGTCACAATATTTTGGATGCTTCCATCCCCAACCCTGATTCCTGCCCCAAAGCAGAACCGAAATAATATATTTAGTATTGTTTGTTGTCTCAGCCCCGGGTCCCACACACCTGGGTTCCTCTGCCGGTTCCTTCATGCGTGAGGCTCATCCAAACATGTGGAGCATAGCATTGAGCATGGCTGTGGCTAGGCTCCAGAGGTCTTCAGCTTTGGGACCTCTGCTCGGGATGGGGAGGGAAGCTGAAGCCCTCCCCCTCCAAGGGGCCCTGGGGAAGACAGCCAGGCGTGGGGGCAAGAGACTCTCTGAGTCGCTCTCTTCCAGGAGCTTGGTGTTATAGTCTCTGGATGTTGGCCATTGGTGGGATTACATGGTGCCGGGGGCACATCTTTTAGCCTACTTCTCCCTCTCAGAGAACCTGGCAAGCTACCGAGAGTTTCCTGCCCACATGGGAGAGCCTGGCAAACTCCCCATGGAGTATTCATATGCCAAAACCAGTAACAAATGGATGGGTCTCATTCCCCTGACCCTGAAAGAGCCTCCAATGCGGCACCATTGGAAAGGATGAGTAAAGAGAGGCTTCTAAAATCTCAGGGCTAGGTAGAATGGAGACATTACTGAGACTGCTCAAGAAATTTGATGATCAATGGGATGATGATGATGATGATGATGATGATGATGATGATGATTGTTGTTAAAAACTGCTGAAAATGGTACAAAAAATTTATCCTTACAGGAAAGAGTGTGAAGATTGTATTTCACTCAGGGGCCATTAAGCCCTTCTATAAGTCTGTAAAAAAACCCCAAACATTCCTTCTAAAACTGATTGTCCCCTAATTTGAACCCCATCAAATGTGGTGTGGTACTCTTGGATTATGAGGAGGGTGTGTCCTATGAGGTGTCAGGTGGCTGCATTTGTGGCTGCATGGTCCAGGAATGGGTTCACTCTTGGAGGAGTCTCAGCCCGAGCGTGTGGAGAGCAGCTGTGAGCATGGTGGTGGTTGAGTTCTGGAGGGTTTTGGCTGTGGAGCTGGGTTTCTTGGGGTGGTGAGGAGTCTCATCCACCCCCCTTTTGGCTCATTGAGTCGCCCTGAGTGAAATGCCTGGCATGGGGTCCTGCATGCCTGTTGTTTTGATGCTGAACTTCTTGAAGTCATTCTCTAAACTTTTCTTTCTTTTTCTTTTTCTTTCTTTCTTTTTTTTTTTTTTGGCTTTTTGGGTCACACCAGGCGATGCTCAGGGGTTGCTCCTGGCTTTACACTTAGGAATTATTCCTGATGGTGCTCGGGGGGCCATATGGGATGCTGGGAATTGAACCCAGGTCCGCCGCATGCAAGGCAAACGCCCTACCCGCTGTGCTATTGCTCCATCCCCTCTAACCTTCTTGATATGTTGCTTTGCTCTCCTTTGAGAAAGGTTTCCTCCTCTTTTGGAATTTCTTCAAAATTCCAAACCTTTTGGAGGATTTTATTTGTTAAGATTATTTCTGTTCTTTTTTATAAAACAAAACCCTGTTCTGATTTCACAAATTTCACATATTTTGTACATTTCTTTATGAATAGCATTGTAGCACTGTCGTCCCATTGTTCATTGATTTGCTTGAGCGGGCACCAGTAACATCTCCATTGTGAGACTTGTTGTTACTGTTTTTGGCATATTGAATACGTCCTGGATAACTTGCCAGGCTCTGCCATGTGGGCGGTGTAAAAAACTAAGGCTCACCGGCGGGGTGCGAGTACTCGCGGGCTCTCCGGGCGGCTCTGTCTCACCGCCGGAGTTCGGTGCCCCAGAACCGCTGTGTGTGCTGTCGGTCAAGGGCAGGTGATGGAAGGAAGACCAGACTGGTTGCTCGATCAGTTTATTTCATTCTCTCTCTCTTCCGGCTCTCAATCTCTCTCAGGATCTCTGGATCTGGCCCCCCACCCACTCTTACTGCCTAGTTAAATCTCCCCAGCATGAGGGGTTTGGGGTCTACACCTAGGTGTGGTCACAATCAATAGGGTAAGGTTCCTTTCCCTTAGGGGATGTTTCTCCTAGGACTTAATTCTTTCAGCAGGAGGATCCACCCAAGGGCGGAGTCCCATGACTGTGTTTCTCTTCTCCTCAGCCAAAACATATAAGAATTCATAATATTAATCATTTTGTATGGACATAATAAGAGATGCATTAAAGCTTATGGAATTGCTCTCCTGGGGCCATCTCAATCTCAGACTACAGTGCTCAGGCCAGATCAGTCTTTTCTATCCCTAGCAGGGTCCTAGTCTCATCATTACTTTTGGATCATGACAGCATTTGTCTATGATCAAGCTCTTAACTTATAGTTAAGAATTAGGCACTTTGGCCAGGCCCATCTCGATGCCAGGGTAGCACATAACTCACTGCTTGCCCTAGATCCTTCCCATCCCTTGTCGGGACCCTGCTTTTGGGGTGCTAGGAACTGAGGGCAACTGAGGCTTAAGTGGAGAAAGCAGATGCCTGGGAGGGAATAATATTTGAGGCCAATTAATTCCCAAGTTATAAAAACATAATATTGTCTTCTTGTGTCTATACAAAAAGGACATTGCTTTAAAGCAAATTATTCAAAAGGCACAAGAAGAGGAGAAAGGCAATATTAACTTATATAATATAAATTCAGTATCCTAGGAAGGTCTGACCTTACAAATTAGCAGAGTCAGATTAAGGGAAAGCTGCGGATTAACTGTTTTGGGGAAGAGAGCATAGAGAAGTGATTACAGCTAAACAAAGGGATGGGAGAGATTCGGGAACACCTTGATGGGTGTGACTGGGGTAAGCCTGAACTCCGGGGAAAACCGGGACAAGCTACTTGTAGCAAGGAGGGAGAGGACAAAGTAATGTCATCCTACAGGCGGGATACTCTTGTAGCTTGCCGGGCTCTCTGAGAGAGACGGAGGAATCGAACCCAGATCAGCCACATGCAAGGCAAACGCCCTACCCGCTGTGCGATTGCTCTAGCTCCTTTTGTGTGAATAAAATATTCGCAAAGTCAAGTCAAGCACCCTACCCATTGGACTCTCTTTCTGGTCCTTCAAATTTCTTGCTGTTTCAGTACCAAGGCTCACACACTTGTGGTATGCTGCGAGTGACATGTGTGGTTTCAGAGTGATCATCTGGGCTTCTCTTTGTGAATAAAATATTTTATTTCATTTTTAAATATTTGGACTCTTAGGGTCACACCCAGCAGTGCTCAGGAGTTGCTCCTGGCTCTGCACTCAGGAATTACTCGGGCGGTGCTCAGAGGGACCACATTCAATGCTGGGAATCAAACCCAGGTCGGTCACGTGCAAGGCAAATGCCCTACCAGCTGCTATATTATGGCTCCGGCCCGTGAATCAAATATTTTAGTGAGAAATGAATGACTCCCTCTTTCCCAAAAGATTTTTTCCTTCCTGCATAAATTGGTTTTTTTCCCTAAATTGATTGTTTTGATCTTTCACATTAGCGGTTTCTCTCATAGAACTGGTGCTCCTGACCCGGCCTGTCTGGTTGCGATCAGCTACTGTTGTGCTGAGGGATTGTTCTATTCACAGGCGTGGGGGTGTCAAAGGCAAGCTTGCCTTTTCCAGCACTTTTTCTTTTTTCCTGTCTTTGGTGTTTACTTTTGCACCATGCCCCGGTGGTGCTAAGGGGACTGACTGTCTGTGGTGCCAGGGATTGACTCGGAATTGGTTGCATGCAAGGCAATCTTAACCCCTCGACTACTCTCTGGCTTCTTTTTTTAGTGTTTTAAAAATGTTGCTGCTTGGGCTGGAGCAATAGCACAGCGGGTAGGGCGTTTGCCTTGCACTTGGCCGACCCAGGTTCGAATCCCAGCATCCCATACGGTCCCATGAGCACCGCCAGGGGTAATTCCTGAGTGCATGAGCCAGGAATGACCCCTGTGCATTGCTGGGTGTGACCAAAAAAGCAAAAAATAATAAAATAATAATAATAATAAAAATGTTGCTGCTTAGGGGCTGGAGCGATAGCACAGCGGGTAGGGCGTTTGCCTTGCATGCGGCTCACCCAGGTTTGATTCCCAGCATCCCATATGGTCCCCTGAGCACCGCAAGGGGTAATTCCTGAGTGCAGAGCCAGGAGTGACCCCTGTGCATCTCCAGGTACGACCCAAAAAGCAAAAAAAAAATTGCTGCTTATAGGACTCATCTGAGAAGCTTTAACCCACGGGTTGCTGGCTCCTTTCTTGGAAATGAACTTAGATCCCTGGATGGTGAGGCTCCGGCAGGGATACCCGTCTAGTCTAACTCGCCAGGTACCCTGGGGAACCCAGCTCCGGAGGCTGATTCAGTTCTGCTGCCTTGAGAAACAAACCAGAAACGCCAGTAGCGCCCCTAAACCTATACTCATACACACCAGACAGGACCCCACACCCTCTTCTAAACTAGCAATGATGGGGAATCAGAGGGAGAAGATACAGGAAATGGTGTTTCCTCTGGCAGAAGCTAATTCTAAATAAAGGATGCTCGAAAGAAAAGGAAGGAAGGAGTTTTTTTTTTAAATGTGTCTGTCATTACTTTTGCGTCTGTCATCTGTCCTTAGAGGATGCCAAGCAAACAGGTCCTATCAGAGCTCAGAGCTCAACCTGGGGAGAAGTCGGTGCCGTCCTGCCCCTGACCAGGCTAGGGAGGAACAGGGTGTGTGTGTGTGTGTGTGTGTGTGTGTGTGTGTGTGGGTATGGGTGTGGGTGTGTGTCTCCTGGTTGGGGTTCAGGCTCTTCCTCCTGCTGGGGCCCTGGTGTCTCTGGATTTCACTTTCTCCGGGGACAGAACAGGCTTCCAGCCTTTTGCCAGGCGCGAGGGTTGCTGGGGGCCAGAGATGTGGCCACAAGGCGGGGCTCAGGCCTTGCATGCACGACGGCCTGACTTTGATACCTGGTGCCGCCAAAGCAGGAGAGAGAGAAGAGCAGCCATGGCTGCCTTTGGGCAGGGATGTGGCTCTCGTGACTCCGTGGCTCCGTGCATGCCACAGGCTCTAGGTTTCAGAGGTAGCATCACCAAAAAAGGGGAAGAAGGTATTTCACCAAGCCTGAGGAGGGGGAGGGCTAGCCCCGCAGAGTCCTCAGAAGCTTCCAGCGAATGGGCCTGTTGCTGAAGGGGGTGAAGTCCTCGCCGGGTCGAGTCTCAGATTTTTCAGTCCCCCTGTGGTGTGTCCAGCACTCTTGGGAATTTTTTGTTGTTATTGGAGCGGGGAGGGAAACACACTCCTTGTAGTCCTCAGGGGTTCCTCCTGGCTTTGCACTCAGGACACTGCTGCCGGTGCTCGGGGACCTGTGGGATGCCTGCAAGTCAAGCACCCTACCCATTGGACTCTCTTTCTGGCCCTCCAACTTTCTTGCTGTTTCAGTGCCAAGGCTCACACACTTGTTGCGGTATGCTGCGAGTCACGTGTGTGGTTTCAGGGTGACTGTCTGGGCTTCGCTCAAAGGTCCTTTTGCAGAGTTAACTGCTCATTGTGACTGACCGTCCACACGGCACAGGGATTGCTGTAAACAAAGGCTCTGTGGGACCCTCCGTGGTGATGGAAATATTTTTGGTGGTCTCAGAAATCCAACCCAGGTTCTCATTCATGCGAAGCATACATCCTTCCACTGAGCTACATTCTCAGCTGGAAAAACTTTTTTTTTTTTGGGGGGGATGGCTTAGGGGGGCGGCAGAGCTGGAAATTGAATCTAGGGCTTCACACACGCATGGCAAGTGCGCTACTGCTGAGTGCAACCCCACTCCCAGAAGACCTATTTTTTGGCGTTAGGGGGTCAATTTTGGGGCCACATTTGGTGGTGCTCAGGGCTTGCTCCTGGCTCTGTGCTAACTAGGGACTCTCCTGGAGGTGCTCGGGGGACCATGTGGAGGGCCAGGGGTCAGACCCAGGTCAGTTGCCTGCAAGGCCAGTGCTCTCTCCCCGTCCTATCTCTCTGACCCGAAAAATCATTTTTTTTTTCAAGGAGAAAAACAGGCTCTCATTTAACTCAGGAATGTGAAGGAACCAGTCCCCTTCGCAGATGCCCCGAGACACGCAAAGTGTCGCCCCTCTCCTCGCATCCCCTGACAACTGCTGTGGGACTGTGTTCTTTCCCCCCAGAGCGTGCAGGGTTGTTGGCATTTGATTTGTTGTTGTTTTGTTTTGTTTTTGGGTCACACCCGGTGATGCACAAGGGTTCCTCCTGGCTCTACAGTCAGGAATCACTTCTGGTGGTGCTCAGGGGACCCTATGGGATGCTGGGGATCAAACCTGGGTCGGTCACATGCAAGGCAAGTTCCCTCCCCGCTGGACTATCACTCCGGCCCTCATCGGCTTTTGATTTTTGCTGGGACATTCATGCCTCCCTGGGCTGCCAAGTACGAGAAGTCAGACTTGGAGCTGTGGCCCAAGAGACATATCGGTAGGAAGTGAAGGAAGTCGGTTCCAGGCTGTGGGGTTTCCAGGGAGCTGTCGTGGGCTCAGGACCCACGCATTCGACTTGGAGCTGAGCGTTGGGCTGGAGTTGGGGCCCAGGGCAGGCCCAGGGTGTCCCTGCCTGGGTGCTGTGTGAGTGGGTGCTGTCGGCCTGCCGTGGACGCTGGGCCCCAGCTCTTGCCAGCTCAGACAGCAGGTGGAAAGGCGGCGTGGAAATCCGGACTGGCCGCGGGCCGGGTGCCAAGTCCCGTGAACCTCTGACGAACCGTCTCCAAGTCTCACCCTCCCTCAGGTGGAGGCAGCCCTGGGGGAGGGGGAAGAGCCTCTTAGAAGGCTGCCGGCCAGCTAAGAGCCCGGGGAGCGCCCCTGCGGCTTGGGTCAGGGCCCGGAGCGGCCACCCTTGCCTCCTGCCCTCTGGCCCTGTGTAGAGCCGCGTGTGTTGCTTTGTCTAGGGGGTTCATCCCCAGCGGTGCAGGGATGGGGCTCCCTCTGAGCCACTCCCAGCCCCTCTTGTGTTTGTTACAGCCTTTAGCCATGAGCCCCCAGACTCCCCACCCCTGCTCCACACATCCCCCTGCCCATCTCTGTTGGTTGGCATAGAGGCTGAGGGGGAATTCGGCCCTACGGAGTTGGATCCAGGATTGCTACTTCCACACAACAAACCTCTCTGATCTTGGATAGCTAGAAATTTAAAGCCATTGGTTAGTACCGTCCATATCGCCACTTGACTACAAACCAGCAAGGCTGGCAAGCTGGCATGCTCTCTTCTTCTGGGATGGTTTAGGTGAACTGTGGCTTGTGTTAGAGTCCTCTGCAGTGAACTGTGTGGTGGGTAGAGTCCTCCTGCAGTGAACTGTGTGGTGGGTAGGATCTTCCTGCAGTGAACTGTGTGGTGGGTAGAGTCCTTCTGCAGTGAAGTGTGTGGTGGGTAGAGTCCTGCAGTGAACTGTGTGGTGGGTAGGGTCCTCCTGCAGTGAACTGTGTGGTGGGTAGGTAGAGTCCTCCTGCAGTGAACTGTGTGGTGGGTAGGGTCCTCCTGCAGTGAACTGTGTGGTAGGCAGGTAGAGTCCTCCTGCAGTGAAGTGTGTGGTGGGTAGAGTCCTGCAGTGAACTGTGTGGTGGGTAGGGTCCTCCTGCAGTGAACTGTGTGGTGGGTAGGGTCCTCCTGCAGTGAACTGTGTGGTGGGTAGGGTCCTCCTGCAGTGAACTGTGTGGTGGGTAGGGTCCTCCTGCAGTGGACTGTGTGGTGGGTAGGGTCCTCCTGCAGTGGACTGTGTGGTGGGTAGAGTGGACTGTGTGGTGGGTAGGGTCCTCCTGCAGTGGACTGTGTGGTGGGTAGGGTCCTCCTGCAGTGGACTGTGTGGTGGGTAGAGTGGACTGTGTGGTGGGTAGGGTCCTCCTGCAGTGGACTGTGTGGTGGGTAGAGTCCTCCTGCAGTGAACTGTGTGGTGGGTAGGGTCCTCCTGCAGTGAACTGTGTGGTGGGTAGGGTCCTCCTGCAGTGAACTGTGGGTGGGTAGAGTCCTGCAGTGAACTGTGTGGTGGGTAGAGTCCTGCAGTGGTCTGTGTGGTGGGTAGAGTCCTCTGTGGTGGATAGCTCCCGGTGACAGTTGTGACCCCAGCAGCTTGAGGAAGGGGCTGGGTGGTGCTACGGGACCATCTAGAGAAATACTTTGCAGGTCTCGGGGGGCAGAGGGGCTCGCAGCTCAGGGGAGTGTGAGAGGACTTCTCTGGGGCTGGGGGCCACATCTGCGTCTGCAGTCAGTGCTGAGGACTCAGTGCCCCGTGCTTCTTGCCTCCCGTCTCCTTCTGGAACCTTCCACGGAATGGGCCCAGTGGAGGCCGGGCTGCGGGCTGCAGGGGCGGTGGGGAGGTGGGGGGAGGGCGTGCGTCCAGCCCTTGTGTCACGGGAGCCGAGGCTGGGGGGCTGCGTGCTCTCTCCCGACTGCTCCCGGGTAGTGTGGGGCTCCCCCGCCCGGGCCCCCGGCCCCTGCTCCCTGCGGGGACGGCCTGCCCTGGCCTCCGGCTCCTCCCGCCTCTTCCTGGACGCCTGACCTTGAGAGCCGGAAAGTCACTAATGGGCCTTTTCACAAGGACAGTCCAACAGCTGGTGCCCCACGGGGCGCGGGCGCGCAGGGGGGCGCGGGCGCGCATGCTCCCTGCTTCCTCGGCGTCTCTTCTGGACCGGCTGGTGCAAGGGCTCCCCCAGCCCGGCCCGCTCCCCACCGTGGGGTCTCCCCCGCCCCCCGCCGGAAATGCTGCTGTTGGCTCCAAACCCTTTGCGTGGGGCCCAGCCGACCTTCCTCCCCTTGGAGAAAGCGCTGGCCCGCAGTTTCCCACTGGCACGGCCAAGCCGGCACAGATGCCTCGGCTCAGGCAGAGCGGCCTGGCGTCCGTGTACAGAATTGGGGTGGGGTCCCCTGTGGACTCTTCAGCGGCCGAGGGAAGCCTGAGGGGCGGGGGCTGGCCTCCGGCTCCTTCCCTCCCTCCCCACAGCGTCTGTGTATACTGAGCTAGGGCCGGGGGCTCACTCTAACATCACTTTCTCAGACTTCCAGGCTGCCCCCAGCTGTGGGGCTCACACACCTCCAAATCCTGGCTGCCCCCAGGAAGTCTGAGGGAGACCCCCTCCCCACCCCTTCGCTTTATCATGCACGAGGACTCCCCCTGGCTATGGCCACCGCAGGGTGGGGCCAAAGCAGTTCCCAGGAGTCATCCAGGCCACATATAGCTACACTGAGCCCATGGAGATACTTTTCTCCTTTCCTTTTGCTTTGGGGCCTCATGCGGTGATGCTCAGGGTTTACCCAACTCCGCACGTGGGGGTCACTCCTGCTGGCGCTTGGGGGACCACGCGGGACTCCGCCGGGGATGGAACCTGGGTCGGCTGCGTGTCAGGCCACTCCCTACCCGCCGTACTATTTCTCTGGCCCCTGGAAACGTTTGTCCTCTCACTCCACAGCGGCTGCTGACCTGTGCAATGGTGGGAGCACTCTGCTTTGTGCTCCACGTAGACATCACTGACTCTTCCCGCGGCCCCATCCCGTTCTGCCCAAGCCTCGGCCTCGAACTCGCGCTGTCTGGTTGTGCCTCTGTGCTTCATGACCTGCTTATCTCTGCCTGGCCCCTGGCCTGGCTCACTCCAAGGGCTGCCTCTACTTCCCGCTTCTGTCCCTGATTTGCCTGTGTCAGTGGGGCTCACACCCCGGGGGGCTGCATTCCCGCATCCATGGCCGTGGTGCTCCGAGCATCATCGGGACGAGCCGGCACGGGTGGGGGGTGTCCAGAGACGGCCTGCTTACTCTGTGGCGGTGTGGGCGTGTCCCAACTAGCAGAGCCACGGTGGCTCTTTGACATCTGGACGGCTTCTGGGATCGAACTCTTGGACTCACGTGTGCCTGGCGGGCACTTTAGTCACGGGGGCCTCGCTGACCCTCAGCCTCATTTCAAAGCCTGCTTGTCTGGAAATCAGAATCGCAGAGTGTTCGATAGGCAGGACAAAGCCACTGGGCGGCCGGCTGGTACCCGCCTCCACCAGGCTCCCGGGGACTGGACTCTGAAAGACCCAGAGGTCACTGAGGTCAAGGGCCAAGGTCACGTCGAGTCAAGACCATCAAGTGTTTTTTGGAGCTGGTGACCTTCCTCACCCAGGGGGGCCGACACTTAGCTGGGGGGGGGAGCTATTTGCCAAGTCGCAGGCAAATGAGGGGACAGTCGAATGTCCACTAAGAAGTTTCTGCAGGAGATTCTTGAGTCCTCCTGGGGGTGCTGCCAGAGCAGGCAGCCCCCTGTTCTGTTGGGCCATGAAAAATGTATTTATTTTGTTGGGTGGGGAGTTTGGACCACATCCAGCAGTGCTCAGGGCTGACTCCTGGCTTTGTGCTCAGCGATCACGCCTGACTGCTCAGGGGACCCTGTGGGATGCTGGGGATTGAGCCCGGATCAGCTGTGTGCCCTCCCCACTGTACTATTGCTCCAGCCCCGGCCTTGGCTATTTTTGATTGCGAGGTTGATTACCGGGCCAGGCAAGTGTCTTCTTTCCTGCACTGTCTCTCTGGCCTTGACTCCTTTAAAAAAAAAAAAAAGAAGTTTGAAACCTTATTTCAACATAGTGATTTACAAAGTTGTTCATAAGCCAGCCATTTCTGTATCCAAAACTTCAGCATCGATCCCACCACCAGTGTGACCATCCCAAATCACACCCCCCTACCCCAGGGTGTAACTGCCCCCATTAGCAGGCGCCATGTTTTATATTACTTGTCACAACACACATCTCTTGATGGTGTTAGGAGAGTAATTGTTTGAGGATTTACTGAGTTGCTGGGTGCTAGCTGAAGATTCTGTTCTTGTGTCCACTCATTGAGCTCGCTGGGCTTCTGCGAACCCTCCTCGTCTACTTTGCTGTGCTCCTCCTGGGCTGTCCGTGCTGGGGAATTTGGAGCTGGCTGGCTGTGCACCCCAGGAGCTGAAACTGAACCGGTCCAGCAGCAGGGCGCCACAGCTGGGCCACTTATATGCCTGTGGGAGTGGGGGTGTGGGGGCCCTTTGGGCCTTCCAACAGGGCTGGACTCTGCCCGCCCCATCCGAGAAGGTTCTAGAGATCAGGCCACCGGAGGTCCAGCCCACCTGGTTTGACAGGGCTGATGTATCTCCTGGAGAGTCTCTCTGGCCTTGGATATTTTTTTTGGGGGGTGGAGGTTTGGGCTGTACTGCTCTCAGAAATTACTCCTGGCAGTGCTCAGGGGACCACGTGGGATGCCGGGGATTGAACCGAGGTCGGCTGTGTGCAAGGCAAGCGCTCTCCCTGCTGTGCTACGGCTCTGGCAGCAGCCTTGGCTATTTTTACTGGCCGGAACCAGCTGCCTCTCTTCTGAAACACTCAGGCTGGGGCGGAGGAGACCCTTGTCCTGGCTCCCTCTGTAGGACGGTGTCACCAGAGCTGGGGATCCGTGTCACTTCCTGCCTGGGTGCCCGGGAGGCCTGGCGAGGAGCCGGCCGGCAGGGCCTGCTGCGTGCCCGCTCTCATCTTCCCCGGGCACGGCGGCTTCTGTCTGGCAGAGCCTAAGCTGGCAGGGGGAGGCAGAGCCCCCCCGGGGGACTGCAGACAGGGCGGGGGCAGGGGGTCTCCAGGGCCTGAGGACCCCTGCTCTTCTCCTGTTGCCCCCGCACCTTGGACGGAGGCGCTAGGGCTCAGCGTAGCTCCAGGCTGACTGGGGTGGCAGTGCCCACGCCTCGCCCAGGGGGCCGCCTCTGCCCGGGCCAGGGCCCGGAACGCATTTCACCCCACCATGCCCTCCTGTTCCGGTTCCGGCTTAAGGGCCCGGGGTCACACAGCTGGAGCTGGGCAGGGCCGGGCTGCCCTGAGGGCAGCTGCCGGCTTAGCGCTTCCTGGGCTGTGGGGGCGGCTTCTGTCTCCTGGGACCTCTCCTCCCCCCCACGTTCCCACGGCGGCCCTGTCTGCCTGCAGCCTCCAACCCGGCCCGCCCCGGGCACTGTCTGGGGCTGACATGCCCTTTCTAAGCCCCTGGCTCAGAGACCTCTTCCTCCAGGCAGCCCTCCTGGGCCACACCCACCCTCGCTGCTCCCGTGGCTTCCCGGGCGGCCCCTCCTCACCCTGCTGGCTCCTCTCCCCTCTGACCAGGGCTCCCTACATCCCGCCTCACCCAGGCCAGCATCCGGAGGACAGGCCGCTCCCTCTGTGTTCAGTGAATGAATGAATGAATGAATGAATGAGCCTCCTCCACATGCTGCTGCAGTGTCTGGGACTTTGCTCCTCCTCTCTGCCAGGTGCCTCAGTTTCTCACCTGAAAGATGGGGAGAATGTCCCTCCCGCAGGTGGTTGTGAGGCTTTGATGAACAAGCCCCTGATGCTTAGGTGGCCCGGCCATGAGCACTTCTGTGGAGCCCTCCTGCAGTTTTCCTGCAGTGCTCTTCCGCAGCGCTCTCCTACAGTGCTCACCTATGGTGCTCTCCTGCAGTGCTCTTCTTCAGTGCTCTCTTGGGGCTGGGCCAGGAGGCTTCTCCTGTTTCTTGTTCAGTATCTTTTGGGGGCCACCTCCTGTGGTGCTACTCTTGTTTCTGAGCTTGGGGTGCTCAGGGGACCCGGAGGTTCTGGGACTGAAAGGGCCCGCCTCCCCACCCCCTCTCCCCCGGCCCCTTCTCCCCCCCTGTCCCACTCCCTGCATGCACTGGCTCCAGTCCTCAACTTTTTTTGGTTTTGGGTCTCCCGAGTGGTACCCAGGGACCCCCGGGGGCCCAGCAGTGACCCTCAGCCGGCTGGGCGGCCTGACGATGCCGTGGTACTCGGGGCCTGTGCTGCGGGTGGCCTGCAGGCTGCAGCCGGCGATGCTCGGGGAACCATGTGACGCTGGGGTTGGCCCCAGCCAGGTGCCTGCCAGGAACACCCCCCGGTGGCCGTGCGACCTCCCAGCCCTCCTTGATTCACTTGCAAGGGTCTAGGTCGCCCTCCTTCAAGCCAAAGGTGCTGAAGCGGAGGCCAGAGGGGCAGTGCAGCGGCGAGGGCCTGGGCCTGGCGCGGCTGATGCCGGGGTCAGGGCCGGAGAGCAGGAGCACTGGTGCAGGGAGGAAGCAAGGGGCCCGGGGGTGGGGGCGGAGGGGAGTTAAGAGAGAGGAGGGTCCAGTGTGACGGCGTTGGCTGGAAATGATCACTCTGGACGAGGACCAAGAGTTGAAAGTAGATAAAGGATTTGAACCAACTCGGCTCATTTTTGTCATTTTATTTTCTTTTCGGGTCACACCCAGCGATGCACAAGGGTTTCTCCTGCCTTTACACGAGGAATTACTCCTGGCAGTGCTCAGGGAACAGTATGAGATGCTGGGAATACAACCCGGGTCAGCCGTGTGCAAGGCAAACGCCCTACCCACTGTACGATCACTCCAGCCCCATGTTGTCATCTTTTTTTTAAGAAGCAAAGTAAATTTTCAATGTCCCAATATTCCAGCAAACCACTGACTTCATCAGTACACGTTTCCTCCCAGTCCTTGAATTTATAAATTTTTTTCATTATCAACTTAATAAAGTTAGAAGATCTTAGATAACCAGAAATAGTGATAATACAGAAAATCAGTAAATAAATGTATCAAGCTTTTAAAAAAAAGATATACAAGATAACCTTCTAGCATTGGTATTGCAAACCACAATGCCCAAAATGAGAGAGAGAGAGAGAGAGAGAAAGAGAGAGAGAGGAGGAAGATGCTTGCCATGGAAGCAGGCTGAGGTGGGGGGTGTTTTGGGGGAGGGTGGGAGGGAAACTGGTGACATTGGTGCTGGGAAATTACACTGGTGGAGTGATGGGTGTTGGGACATTGTATGACTGAAACCCAATCATGAACAGCTATTTTTTTTTTTTTTTTGCTCTGTGGGTCACACCCAGTGATGCTCAGGGGTTACTCCTGGCTCTGCACTCAGGAATTACTCCTGGCAGTGCTCGGGGGACCATATGGGATGCTGGGAATCGAGCCAGGTCAGCCACGTGCAAGGCAAATGCCCTCCCCGCTGTGCTATCAGCCCCTTATGAACAGCTTTGTTATGCTCTATCTCATGGTGATTCAATAAAATAAAAAATGAATATAAAAAAAGACAGTATTACCGCACACAAAAATACCGAAAACAAACAAACAAACAAAAACCAAAAACAACTAGGGACCATTTTTACCTTTGGGTAAAAGGTTTGTGTGTGGGGGTGAGAAGGAGGGTGGCGGCTAAACGTGCCAGATTTGAGGCTCAAAGGAGAGTAGAGGCAGTGCTCAGTGGAGGTAGTGCTCATGGAGGCAGTGCTCATGGAGGCAGTGCTCCAGGACCCTGAACCCATCCTCCACCTCTGAAGCTCTCATGGGGTTTTCCAGGCCCCACTCTGCAGCAGGGAGTCCCACCGGGCCTTCTGAGGTCGCCTCTGTGCACTGTCCACTCCTGAGGCCCCTTGTGACCACGCCCAGGGCAGCCGAAGGCCCGGCGAGGTCCTGCAACAGAGCCCTGGTAACTCCTTTCCTAAGTGTGTTCATCTATGTACTTGTATACTTTGGGACTTGGGATTTGGGTCACACCCGGCAGTGCTCACGGGCTGTTCTGGCTCCGTGCTCAGGACTGCCCCTGGCAGTGCTCAGAGGACCGTGTGTGGTGCGTGGGATTCCAACCAGAGTCAGGCGCGTGCATGGCAAGTGCCTTAACCCCTGTACCGTCTCTCTGGGCCCTGGCATTCATTTTCCATATTTGATTTTTATAAAGGAAAGTTTGAAGTTTTGAAGGGTCAAAAATTGCGAGGAACTGAGAGTTAAACCTGAAAGCTCTGTAACTTTCCACATGATGATTCAATAAAAAAATTAATTAAGAAAATAAAAAATAAAAAAATCGCGAGGAAGGAGCCCCTCTGATGAGGGAAATAGACCCCGGCCACTTCCCAGCAGGCTGACTTGCAGGCTGACGGCCGAGGGCCGAGCTCCGAGTGCCAGCTGAGCCCCGGTGACGCGGCCCAACCGTGGAATGCATTCAGGATGTCCTTGAGATGGTCTGAGCCTCGCTCTGTAACCTTGGTAACCTGGGAATGTACTCCCGCGTGCTCGTGTCCTTGAGGCGGTCCAGGGCCTGCTCGGCAGAAAAACAGACTGAGAGTGTCTGCTCCTGCCTCCCCGCCAGCGGCCTGCAAACGCCGCTGCAAACGTCAGACGTTTGTTTATAAAACGGAGCTCTTTGTTTTGGTTTCTGTCCTTGCTCAGGGCCCACCTCTGGGCCCCGGTGTCATTAAGTGTCTTTCTGCTTTTCAAGGCGGCCTGCTTGGGGTTTCGCTGGCTTTTGGTGGGGGTTTCTGCAACAGTTCTAGGTGATTCTTGGCCAGCCGGGCTAATGGCTCAATGCAAACACCCAAGGATGGGGCCGGCTGCACGCAGGCACGGACACTAACCCTCACCCTCTCAGCCCCAAGGCAAAAGGTTTTCTTTAGGGGCTGGAGCGATAGCACAGCGGATAGGGCATTTGCCTTGCACGCAGCCAACCCGGGTTCGATTCCCAGCATCCCATATGGTCCCCTGAGCACCACCAGCGATGATTCCTGATTGCAGTGTCAGGAGTAACCCCTGTGCATAGCCAGGTGTGACCCAAAAAGCCAAAAGAAAAAAAAAAGAGTTAGGTACCACGGTACTGTTAATATGGATGGTTCAGGAATTCAGGAATACAGTGTTGCGACTTGCCATCATAGTATCAGCATCCTGCTAATAGAAAGTAAATTCATTATTTTGGCCACACCTTCGGAGCCGAGGGTTTATACTGCCCTCAAGGATCGCTCCTGGTGGACCCCGGAGACCACTTGTGGTGCTTGGGATTCTCTGTAATATCCGGCCCAAAGAACGTATTTTTTAATTTCTTTTTTTGGGTTTGTTTTGGGATACACCTTGCGATGCTCAGTGGCTGCTTCTGGCTCTGCGCCCAGGAATCACTCCTGACTGAGCCTGGGAGACCATAGAGGAGCCAGGGATCGAGCCAGGTCAGCCATGTGCAAGGCAAGAACTTTACCGGCTGTCCTATTACTTTGGCCTTTCAACGTCTATTTTTTTAAGTCCTTGGCTTCCAGACTCATCTTTCAGGCTCTCTTGATATTTTAAAAGATAGCACAGTGGGTAGGGCATTTGCTTTGTATGTGACTGACCCAGGTTTGATTCCTCCGCCCCTCTTGGAGAGCCCAGCAAGCTTCGGAGAGTATCCCACCCCCACGACAGAGCCTGGCAAGCTACCTGTGGCGTATTCAATATGCCAAAAATAGTAACAACAAGTCTCACAATGGAGACGTTACTGGTGCCCGCTCGAGCAAATCAATGAACAACAGGACGACAGTGCTACAGTGCTTAATAAAATACTCTTTTTTTTTTTTTAAATAAGCTCCATCTTTTTATGGCCTGAGTTTCTTTTGCCACGTAACACTTTTGCAGTCCCATTTTGTGTACTTTAGGTTTTGTTTCCTGCCAATGGAGTCAAATGAGTGGAAGCACTCCTGCAGGCCGCAGCCCCTCGGCATATTTCACGGCTTCTGGGCTAGTCTTGAGCACTTGACTCCTCTTTGAGTTGACGTTGGTATGTGGTGTGAGATGTGGACCAAGTTTTTTCTTCTTCTCTTGGCACGTGGCTGTCCAGTTTCCCCTTGCAGTTGGCTGCGCCCTGGGTGGGACCAGAGGGCATCCCCGGGAGGTGGGAAGAGTCCGAGGGAGGAGGACAAATCCCGGATGATGTCACTCATCTGGTATATAGGGCAGCAAAACAGGGGGACTAGACCGTATCGACAGCGACAAAAAAAACTGGCCTGAGATCACAGAACTGAGACGAGCAGACTGGGCAGGAGGATGAGAAGGAAGAAGGGGCCCCGAGGTGACACGAGGGCAGCAGTGGAGGGGGACGGGCACTTGGGCGGTGGTGAAGGGTCCGTAACTCCGTAGAAGCCTTGGCTCGCTTGTGGGGCCCGTGTTACTTAAGCGTCAATAAGTAGTGAAGTAAGGGAAAATGAACAGGGAGCACCTGGCATGGGAATCACCAGCAACAAATGCAAAAGCAGATCAGATTTTTCGGGGAGTTTGTTTTAGTGCTCTCTCTTTTGACATGGCTTTAGATTTAGCCAAGTCTTTCTCTTTTTTTAAAAAAGTGATTTTATTGATTCACATAATAAATAGTTACAAGCTTTCATGTTTGGGTTACAATCGCACAATGATCAAATACCCATCCCTCCACCAGTGCACATTCCCCACCACCAATACCTCTGGTATACCTCCCTTCCCCACCCTCCCCCTGTCTCCATGGCAGACAATATCCCCCATACTCTCTCTCTCTACTTTTGGGCATTATGGTTTGCAATACAGATAATGAGAGGTTATCATGTTTGGTCCATTATCTACTTTCAGCACACATCTTCCATCCCGACCGATTTCTCTAGCCATCATTTTCTTAGTGATCCCTTCTCTATTCCATCTGCCTTCTCCCCTCCGCTCATGAGGCAGGCTTCCAGCTATGGGGCAATCCTCCTGGCCCTTGTATCTACTGTCTTTGGATGTCAGCCTCATGTGATGTTATCCTATACTCCACAAATGAGTGCAGTCTTTCTATGCTGTCCCTCTCTTTCTGACTCATTCCACTTAGCATGATACTCTCCGTGTCTATCCATTTATAAGCAAATTTCATGACTTCATCTCTCCTAACAGCTGCATAGTATCCCATTGTGTAGATGTAACAAGGTTTCTTTAACCAGAGATCTGTTTTAGGGTACTTGGGTTGTTTCCAGATTTTGGCTATTGTGAACAGTGCTGCAATAAATATATAGGTACAGATGTCATTTCTACTGTGCTTTTTTGCATCCTCAGGATATATTCCCAGAAGTGGTATTGTAGGGTCATATGGAAGCTCAATTTCTAGTTTTTGCAGGACTGTCCATATTGTTTTTCGGAAAGGCTGGACCAGTCGGCATTCCCACCAACAGTGAAAGAGCGTCCTTTTTCCCCCACATCCACGCCAGCACTGGTTGCTTTTGTTGTTTTGAATGCGTGCCAGTGTCTGTGGTGTGAGAGGATATCTCATTGTTGTTTTGATTTGCATCTCCCTGATTAGCCAAGACTTTCTCACGCTGATCCTTACCCATCCAAAGGGCTGCTCACCCACAGTAAGGAATGAGCGTCGTGAGTCACTGTTTACCCAGACACTGTTCAGTCCCATTTCCCGAATCTCTCTCTTTGGGGTCGGTGTCTTTCCCCCCGGAGTGCCAGGGATGGATCCCGGGTCTCAGGCATACAAGGCTGAGTCTCAGCCCCTCTGAGCGTACCAGGGTCCTCTCAGCGCAGATGGAGGTGGTGGGATTTTCCAAAGAAACTGAGTTTCCAAAGAAAGCTCGGGCGCCTCGGAGACAAGAGCAACCGGTGGCTGAGAGCTGTTCCCCCGGCCGGCCCATGGCGATGGATGGATGAAGGACCAGGGGAACAGAGGAACAGGGCCCTAGGCCCCAGGCCGGTCGGTAGTCTCTCTCCTCCCCAGCATAGTCCGGTCTCTCCCCTTACAGCACAATCGTAGTCGTAGTTCTGGTGGTCCCGGTCATCGTGGTTCCCTCCTCCTTGTCCTTATATGGTCCTCTGTAAAAAACTAAGGCTCGCAGAGGGGCGAGCGCACTCTTGGGCTCTCTGGGCGGCTCTGTCTCACCACCCGCGTTCGTGCCCCGGAACCGCTGTGTGTGCTGTCGGTCAAGGGCAGGCGACAGAAGGAAGAAGGCCAGACTGGTTGCTTGATCAGTTTATTTCATTCTCTCTCCCTGCTTCTCTCCCGGCTCTCGGTCTCTCTCAGGATCTGTGGATCTAGCTGCCATGGATATGCCCCCAAACCCACTCTTACAGCCTAGTTAAATCTCCACAGCATGAGGGGGTTGGGGCGTACACATAGGTGTGGTCACCATCAATAGGGTAAGGTTCCTTTCCTTCAGGGGATGCTTCTCCTAGGACTTAATTCTCTTTCAGCAGGAGGATCCACCCAAGGGCGGAGTTCCATGAATGTGTTTCTCTTCTCCTCAGCCAGCAAACATATAAAAATTCATAATATTAATTATTTTGTATGGACACAATAAGAGATGCATTAAAGCTTATAGAATTGCTCTTCTGGGGCCATCTCAATCTCAGACTACAGTGCTCAGGCCAGATCAGTTTTTCCTATCCCTGGCAGGGTCCTAGTCTCATACTTACTATTGGATCATGACAGCATTTGTCTATGATCAAGCTCTTAACTTATAGTTAAGAATTAGGCACTTTGGCCAGGCCCATCTTGACGCCAGGGTAGCACATAACTCACCGCTTGCCCTGGATCCTTCCCGTCCCACGTCAGGGACCTGCTTTGGGGTGCTAGGAACTGAGGGCAACTGAGGCTTAAGTGGAGAAAGCAGATGCCTGGGAGGGAATAATATTCGAGGCCAATTAATTCCCAAGTTATAAAAACATAATATTGTCTTCTTGTGTCTATACAAAACAGACATAGCTTTAAAGTAAATTATTCAAAAGGCACAAGAAGAGAAGAAAGGCAATATTAACTTATATAATATAAATTTAGTATCCTAGGAAGCTCTGACCTTACAAATTAGCAGAGTCAGATTAAGGGAAAGCCGCGGATTAACTGTTTTGGGGAAGAGAGCACGGAGAAGTGATTATAGCTAAACAAAGGGATGGGAGAGATTCGGGAACACCTTGATGGGTGTGTCTGGGGTAAGCCTAAACTCCGGGGGAAAACCGGGACAAGCTACTTGTGGCAAGGAGGGAAAGGACAAAGTAATATCATCCTACAGTCCTGGTCTTCCTCATAGTCCTTAAATTCCTAGTTCCCGGCTAGTCCCTATCGTCATCATAGTCCCCACTCTCCCCTTACAGCCCAGTCACATAGAAATCATACAGGGTCAGGGACACATAGGTGGGGTTGAACACTGTCATAACAAACAGAGGTAAAGCCCCTCCCTCAGGGGAAGTTCTGGGGGATTACTCAAGGACAAGATCTCATCTGAGGGGTCAGCATTCCAGATTACTAGGAGATCGGCTCAAGGGCGGGATTCCATCCAGGGTGTACTGCTTTCTCCGTTCCTCAGCTAGTAATCCATTTCAACAATCATAGTGAAGTTATTTCTTATAATATTTCTGGTCATTTTGTATGAACACAGTAAGAGATATATTAAGCTTAAAGGTTGGCTCTTCCTGGGGACGTCTCGATATATATCCCAGACCACAGTCCTGAGGCCAGGTTAGTCTTTCCTAACCCCAGCTGGGTCCTTATTCAGTTTCTTTTTGGGTCATGACAGTTTGTTTCATGACAATGTTCTTAACGTATTATACTTGTGGTGCTTAGCTTGCCCCCTTTCAATGCCAGGGTAACTTACAACTTGGCCTGGGTCCATCCAGTCCCTTTGTCGGGACCTTTCTTTTGGGGGTGTTGGGAAGTAAGAGCAACTGAGATTTAAGTCAGGTAAATATGATGAGTGCCCAGGAGTAAATATTATTTCAGAGTCAGTTAACTCCCGTGTTATAAGAGCCTTGCATGAACTGTCTTCCTGTGTCTATACAGAAGGACATTGCTGAATAAACCATGCAAGCGACATAAAGGAAAGAGAAAAGCAATATAGGATTATTAGTGCTTGATGGAATTGGGTGTGCCTCAGGAGCACTGTTGTGGGAGTAACTCAATAAACCTAAGCTCCCTGCGGGAGGAGCAAGGACAGCCCGATGTTATCCAAGAGCACTGGGAGAGAAGACCCCGCCATGACGTGTCTGCCTATCAGAGGGACCAGGGTTGTTGCGCCAGATCGTGGCCACGTCACGGCATTCCCCACCTTGGTGAACTGTTGCCCCCTGGTTACGATGCTGTGAAGCTGCTGTCACTACCTTTCCACCTTCCAAGGGTGGTGACAGCAGGGCTCTGCCACGCTCGCCCAGGGAAGGGACTGCAAACCGCGCCTGCCTGCCACCCCCGCCCCGGGTTCTGGTATCTGCTGCACAGGCTGGTGTGGTGCTGTTCCTGCAGGCGCTCGCGTCCCGTGAAGGCAGGGGTGTGTGTGTGTGTGTGTGTGTGTGTGTGTGTCCATGTGTGTGTGTGTGTGTGTGTGTGTGTGTGTCCTCTCCAGCATCTGGACCTCACGGCTGCCCTGGCTGTGAGGTTGCACTTGCACACATCTGGATTCTGACCGGGAGATCTGAACCACTGCCCAGGGCTGCGAACCTAGTTGTCTGGTCAAAGCTGGGGGATATCAGAAGTAAGGGGGTTGGGGAGACCCCGAGTCCTGGGGCACGGGGCCCCTCGCTTACTCTGGGGGGCACATTGATTGATTGCAGGGGGAGGGGGAGGAGGGGAGCACACAGGTTGAGTGGGGGGTCTGGGTTCAATGAAGAAGGCATCATGACACCCGCTTAATGGGGACCCTGAGGCTGTGTCCCCCCGCCCCCCGCGGGGCCTGTTTGGGGTGAGGTTTCCCAGCAGAACACGGAGCCCAGGAGAGTGGTGACAGGAAAGCATCCAGCGCCTGAGCCCGTCTGCACCGCGGGCCCAGGCTCGGGGCTGCAGAGGTGCGTGAAGGCGTTTGTCTTGCGTGTGGCTGATGTAGGTTCGATCCCCGGAACCCCGTAAGGTCCCTCCCAGCACTGCCAGGAGAAAGCCAGGAGCCCTGCTGGGTAGAGTTCTCCCCCCAAATACAGATCCCAGACTCGGGGTTTGGGTTGGGGCTGGCTGGGGGGGGGGCCCCCGGCCTCACCAGCACCCTGCAGGGGGGTCTCCGAGGGACGGCTAAGTCTCAGGCGCAGGGGCTGTTGGGAGCTGAGCTATGAGACAGGGAGAGGGAAGGCAGGGGCCACAGGGCGGGGGCACCCCGGGGGCTGCCCTGGGGAGGGAGTGGGTGCCCGTGTCCCCCACCTTCCTTCCCCACCCAGCCGCCCCTCCCCCCAGCAGGGAACAGAAGTTGCTGCTTGGGCAGCCAGGGATAGAGCCGGGATGGGGGTGCGAGGAAGGTAGGCTCAGTGGGTAGGGGATCCACGGTGTGTCCAGCTGCCAAGGGGAGGGGGTGAGGACACCTGGTCACCAGGGGCCTGGGGGAGCCCCTGGGAAAGGGATGCTGAGCACTCTCAGCAAGCCCCCGCGGCCACCTCCTCATGACAGGGCTCAGTCTCCACCTCCGTGCAATGGGCACGAGGAGCACAGTGAGCATGGGGCTAGCTCCGCTCTCGCCAGGGGCTTCAGCCCAACCCCTCCAGTGCGGCTCCACCAGAAACGGGGACAGAGCGCTGAAGGTCATTGCCTTAGCGGCCAGGGGAGAGGCGGGTCTCTCTGAGCACGGGCCCTGCCGCGGGCACCCCACTCACTCCTCATGCTTCAGGACAGTTGTCGTTGTTGTTGTTTGTTCCTTGGGCTGTACTCTCGGTGCTCAGAGCTTAGTCCTGCTCCCCTGGCTCAGTACTCGGGGGGCCGTATGGTGTTGTACTGGGGCGCCGGGGGTCGAACTGTCAGCCGTATGCAAGGCAAGTGCCTGACCCTCTGTCCAGTCTCTCCGACCCCGAGGACACGCCGCCTTACTCCTCACACTGGCCCTAGGAAGCGGAGCCCGTTCTCGTTCCCACAGGAAATGCCACACAGCGTCGAGGGCAGGCGCCGCCCAGAGGGCTGGGCTCTGCCTGCAGCATCGCAGAGACGGCCGAGCTCGCGTGGCCCCTGGGCACCTCCAGGCGTGGCCCCAGAACCAAACCAGGGGCTGGACAGAGGGGAAGTTGCTTGTCTCGCAGGCAGCCGACCTGGGTTTCCTCCTCAGCACCCCCTCTGGCCCCTGGGCCCCCTTCAGGAGTGAGCCCTGAGTGCAGAGCCAGGAATTAGCCCTGAGCTTATTTGGCCCCCACCAGGCGTGGCCCCCAAATCAAACCAACACAGACCAGAGAGCAAACCTCGTCTTGGAGAGATGTGGGAACCTGCCCAAGGTCACCAGGCTGCCATCGGCAAAGACGCTTTAGCTCCCTGAGCACAAAGCCAGGAGTCAGCCCTGGGCATTGCTGGGTGCGGCCCCCAACCCTCTCCCCCCCAAAGCGAAGCCCAAACTCTGCCAGGTGGGGTTCTCTCAAGCCCCAACTCTCTGCCCGTTCTTTCCCAGTTGGGGAGAGCACAGTCCCAGTTATGCTGGGGGGCCTGGGGCCTGTCCCCCGGGAAGCAGACCCTGTGAGGGGTTTGCAGGTGGCTGCCGCGGGCCGGGGGCCCTGGCTCCCTCCGGGAGTGCAGGATGGGATCGGGAGGGCCAGAGCGCCTCCAAATAGCAGCTGGAGCCAACAATTGTAATTTTTTTCTTTTTTGGTACAACGGGTAAAATCTCCCTTTCCGTCCTTAGTCCCCTGCTAAAAGACTCAATTGAATAAGTAAGAGAAACAGCAGCTTGTGTTATTTGAAAACTGTTTAGTGCAATTACCGCGGCAGACTTTACTGAATTTGAAAATGATAGATGGCAAATCTTAATTTCCCCAGCTCTCCAGCCCGGCGAGCAGTGTGGGAGAGGAGTGTGTGGCTAATCACCGGCGCAGAATGCCCGCGACTGCACGCTCTTCCTTTTTATATAACACATTATGCTAATCACCCTGTATTGCATTTTTCAATAAAAGGTCAGCAGAGCACTGTTTGTTCAGAATGTGCAATTTAAACTTCATGTCTGTCATTAGAGATAATCTAGGTTTGCTGTATCAAGTGGGGTTGTCATAGAAACCAGACCCGCAAGCTCTGTTTACGGCCTTTGGAGAATAAACACTTTGCATTTATTTCTCTGAAAAGGAGAGAGAGAGAAAGAGAGAGAGAGAGCAAGAGAGAGAGGAGAGAGAGAGAGAGAGAGAAAGAGAGAACCCCACAACCACCCCACATCAGAAATCATCGAACAATTAAGGAAGGTTTGGAGACAAAGCGGCAACAGCCCAGAAGAGAGTGCCGTGTCGTCCGTCCAAAATCAATGATTGTCACACAGTTGGTGGACCTGCAGCCGTGGTCCAACGTGTCCCCTGGGCTGGAGCAGAAGGAAGGGAGTGGACGTGTCCTCGTGCCAAGTACAGAACTCACGGACGCGCGCTAATGAGTCCTAACCACACTGTTACACCTTTGAAAAATATTTTGCGTAAATTATCTTGAGGGTTGGACCAGGCTTTTTATGCCATTGCTTTGGGCATTTGTCTCTCAACTCCAGAGAGCCCGGTTGGTTCCGGTTCCATGTGGCGGTTTCCCTCCTTTTCTTACTGTTATTCGTAAATAAATAACAAAAACAACAAACCTGGAGCGTTTGGAGACACCCCCCCCCCGCCCAGTACCAGCAGCACAGACATCAAACGCAGCCGCTCTCTTCCGCGCGAACACTTGGCACACAGCCGGAGCCAAATAGTGCACGGAATATGCTTAGGCCGGTATGACTTCCTGTTTGTCCAAGATCCACATTTAACCAGGTGTCTGCATTCCCGCTGTTACCTGGGGCTGAGGGGGTCGAGGCGGCAGGAGGTCTCTCGCCGACCTTGGCGGCTCTTGGGAGGGGGAGATGCAGCTACACACACAGGTGTGTGTGCGACTGAGCCTGCAACATCACAGTGGAGCCGTGACAACAATTCATTCATCTGCAGCATCAGCAAAGTCAAGTTCCCAGTGGTCACTCACTCAGCAGTGACCGGACGCCCACAGTGCCCCCAGGGCTGATTGGGGAAGCTTCCTGTGCCAACCAGCCCAGGTGTTTCTTTGTTTTGGTGTTTGGCACCACACCCCGCCTCTGCACTTAAGAATCTCTCCTGGTGGGGCTCGGGGGATGGTATGGGTGTCTGGGATCGAACCCAGGTTGGCCGAACCCGGGTCGGCCACGTGCAAGGCAAACGCCCTACTCACGGTACTATCATTCCGTCCCCTGAAAATAATGATATATTAGAGTGTGAGTGATATCGTTTCAACGTTGCTGAAGTTTCTGGTATTGCTGTCCAGCTCCAAGACCTGTGCGTGACCTTCTACGTCCACATCTGTCGCTGTGCCAGCTCTGGTCTCTTGAGGGACAGCTGCTGTTTTGGCGCACACAGTTACCTCATGTCACCATCACCCAAGACCCTCCCCATGCTCCTGTGTCATCATGGTCTGCCTCATTGTCCTCCACTCCCCAGGATTCTCAGTCTATGATCCAGTGCCTAGGGTTGGTTACCAACGATACTGTCCACACCCTGGATCTGTTTCTCTGCATACCACACACATGTGAGACGGGTGTCTGTCCCTCTGTCTCTGGCTTATTTATTTATTTATTTTTTTGCTTTTTTTTTGGGGGGGTCACACCGGGCGATGCACAGGGGTTACTCCTGGCTCATGCATTCAGGAATTACTCCTGGCGGTGCTCGGAGTACCATATGGGACGCTGGGAATTGAACCCAGGTCGGCCGCGTGCAAGGCAAATGCCCTACCCGATGTGCTATTGCTTCAGCCCCTGTGTCTGGCTTATTTCGCTCAGCATGCTACCCTCTAATTCCATCTGTGTTGCCGAAAACGGCATGATTTTATTTTTTCTTGTGACTGCATAGTACTCCACCACACATTCCAAGTTATTTATCTATTCATCTGTTGTTGGACATTTGGGTTGTTTTCATATCCTGGCTATTAAGTGCTGCAATGAATGTAAGCGTGTAGAGATGTTTTTGAATTCGTGTTTTTGTGTTATGGTGGGGAGATGTCTGCCAGTGGGATTACTGGGAGCTCTATTCTTTCTGTTAAGTTTTTTGGAGGGGTCACCCCGGCGGTGCTTAGGGCTTGCTCTTGGCTCTGTGCTCAGGGATCATTCCTGCTGGTGCTCAGGGGACCAAACGGGATGCTGGGGGTGGATGGAACCTGGGTCAACCACATGCAAGGCAAGTGCCCTGTCCACTGTACTTACTATCCCCCTGGTCCCGCTCCTCTTATTGTTTTGAGGAATCTCCATCTTGTTTTCCGCAGAGGCTAGACATCCCTGCTAGCTGACCCCCCCCCCCCCCCCCGCCCCGCAGCCCTCTGGGGACGAGAACCCGGTCTTCACCAGCCTCAGTTTCACCGACCGGATGAGCTCAGATCACTGTTGTGCTCCGTGCTGTGAGGAACTGACATGGTACGTGTGGAGCTCCTGCCACGGGCTGGCGTGGGGAGGGGTGTAATGAACGCGTGGCGAGTCACTGAAGGATTAACTCGTTGTTCAAACCTTGTGTGACTCCCAGCTGAAATAGGAGAGATCGTTTGGAGGCAAGTAATAGTCTCTGAACCACACTGATGGAATCGGAGAAGGGGGAAAAAGTTTCAAGAAAAATTTTGTTGGCTCCTTGACAGAACAAACTATGCTTTTCTTTTTTTTAAATTTTCAGCCAAAAGGGAAATTCACTCCAAGCACAAGAGTCGGGATTCCTTAAGTTAGGAATAGTGACAAACACCCGGTGACTTCTTAGCAGATATGATGTTTTACCTAACAAGGGAGAAAAAGGAGATACTTTATTTTTCTTCAAGCATTAGGAGAGCATTTCCAATGGAATTGACTTCTAAAGGAAGTTGAGAGGCACCAGATGAAACAAAAAGAGTTCCTGGCAAAATGATTTGGAAAAATATACACAGGGTTAAAGATTTTCTTGACGGCAGGACTTTTTAGGACCTTTCACAGTTACTAGGCAACGTGACAATCCTGAGAGCTTGGAGCATGGGTGCTTCCCAGATACATTTGACCAAACCCCTCCTTTCCCCCCACAAGCCCTGTTGGCCACTAGCATTGCATGGAGCTCAGGGGTGGAAAACATACCATGGTCCGGGGTGAACACGGCCCCCCTTCAGATGGCAGGCATTCTTGTAGGACAGTACAGTGGTTAGGGAGCTTGCCTCGTACATGGTCGACTGGGGGTTCAGTTCCTCTCATTCCATATGGTTCCCCAAGCACTGTCAGGAGTAACCCCTGAGCATTGCTGGTGGTCCCCAAACAGAACCAAGAAATGTCACCTTTCTACACCTGGTGAGATTCCTGAAGGGGACCCACGGGTGTGGGGCTGGGCTGAGGGGTGGAGTAGGGCATCGGGCTGCCCTGAGCGAGTGTTTCCGCTGCTTCCCGATCCTCCGATGTAAAAGAGCTTCCCGAAGAGCCTGAGCGCAGGGCTGGAGAGACGGCACATGGGGCTGGAACACATCTCTGACTCCGGGTTTCCATCCCTGGCACCTCACCGCCTCTGGAGTCCCGAGCTGGCCCCCTGAGCACTGCTGGCTGTGGTCCAAAAGCCAAAATGAAAGGAACCTGAGCATAGACAGGGCTCCCCGGCGCCCCCTGGAGGGGGGGTCCATGCTCCTGCAGCTTTCACCCTCTGCGCTGGCCTGGCCCAACCCCCATCAGCTGATGCTGCCGGTACCAAACCACCCTCAGACTCAGGATCCCAGCAGAAGTGAGTGAATCCCCGTTACCTAGTCATCACCTTTCCCCAGCAAGCCAGTCACCTGGCTCCTAGCTGCAAGGGAGGCGGCACATGAGGCGTCCTCCGGGCTGTCTCTGTGCCCTCTGGAAAGTCTGTACTTCTTCTTCTGTTTTCTTTTTTTGCATCACACCCGGGTTATTACTCCTGGCGGTGCTCGAGGGACCATATGGGATGCTGGGAATCGAACCCGGGTCAGCTGCGTGCAAGGCAAATACCCTCCCCGCTGTGCTATGGCTCCAGCCCGAGTCAGTCCTTCTTATAATGCAGCATCCACCGTTTTCTTCTGGTCCTTCACGTCCCACTTGATAATTCTGCTGTCAATCAGCACTTTCTAAGCAGGAAGAAGGGCAACTTGGCAGACGCTGAGCTGCCACAACGGGCCGTCTGCCACAAGATCTGATATGACTCGGAACATGAAGCTCCTCCCCACCCCCACCCCAGCAGAGCTCGGCCCACTGGAGCCAGTGGACCTTGGGGGTCACAAGGACCATTTCTTGTGGTGTTAGGGTGGGGGACATGATGTCAGGAATATACTTAGGGCCTAAAATATGCTAGGATGTGCTTCACTGCTTGAACTAGCTATCTAACCTTGTTTTAATTTTTTAATTATGAATTTTTAATTTAATTTTGAATTTTGAATTTTAATTTAAAAAATTATGTACGTCCTCATTGATAGAAATCTGGAAAAGTTATATTTGAAAAAGAGAAATGGTCAGTGTTCATGATCCACTCTCTAGTGAAGACCATTATTAGAGACGATCATTATTAGGAGCTTATTAGTATCCCTGTGGCCCAAATTTGAGGTTATATCTTTTTTCTAATCATCATCATCATCATCATCCCGTTGATCATTGAATTTTTTGAGTGGTCTCAGTAACGTCTCCATTCATCCTAGCCCTGAGATTTTAGAAGCCTCTCTTTACTTGTCCTTCCCAACGATGTCGCATTGGATGCTCTTTCAGGGCCAGGGGAATGAGACCCAGCTTGTTACTGGTTTTGGCATATGAATATGCCATGGGGAGTTTGCCAGGCTCTCCCATGTGGGCAGGAAACTCTCGGTAGCTTGGCAGGTTCTCCGAGAGGGAGAACTAGGCTACAAGATGTCGCTTCCGGGAGTTTGGTTTTATAGTCTCTGGATGTTGATGGGATTATGGGGGAGAGGGGGAAGTTTCTGGGTGTGACCGCCTAGCTACTGGAAAATGGGGGGTTGGGGTGGAAGAGTCCCAGTCCCAATCTGAGCAGGCTTGGAGATCTCAGCCCCGGGTCCCGCACACCTGGGTTCCTCTGCCGGTTCCTTCATGTGTGAGGCTCATCCAAATGTGTGGAGAGGGATCTTGAGAATGGCTGTGGCTGGGTTCCAGAGGTCTTGGCTGCCGGGGCTCTACTTGGGGCAGGGAGGGGCCCCAGTGAAGACAGCAAGGTGCAGGGGCAAGAGACTTTTTTCTAATAAATTGCAAAAAAAAATTTTTTTTTCCGGCCACACTCAGATGCTCAGGGCTTACTCCTGGCTCTGTGCTCAGGGGTCACTTCTGGTCAGACTCGGGGATCATATGGGGCACTGGGATGGAATCTGGATTGGCAGCAAGCAAGGCAAGCATCCTCTCTTTAGACCCCATTAATAGAAGAAGTTTTTGGATGCCAAGTTTGTGTTTACATGAAAATTTACCTTACCTGACATCCCATCAATCAGAAGTCACATTTTCCTGCAATTCTTCTGTCAGGTGACAATTCAAATATTTATCAAATGAAGCATTTATACCTAATTTAAAGCTTGGAGTATAGGATCTACTTTTGTTTAAGCAATTTGTTTTTCCTTTGTTTCTTCCCAAAATATTTTTTTACAGTATGTATCAACATTTATGTTTTTCCTCTGCAAAGTTATGCATTGAGGTCCTCTCTTAAATTTGGTTTTCTCTCTTGCTTTCCACCATATTTTTTCACATATCACCAAAACCTCTTAAACATTTTAAATGATGACATGAGGACCTGTCAGATGGCTGTAATTATATGTACCATAATTTTCTTAGTCATTCCCCTAATGGATATTGAAATTGTTAGCAATTTTTCATTATTAACAATACGGAACATTTCCTATGCCTCGACCTTGTTCTGGGTTATTTCCTCAGGTTTGATTCCTAGAAGCGAAGCCGCTGCTTCACGGGTCTGACATTTCAGACTTTCTTCATCTCTAAAGCCAAATGACTTTTCCGAACGCTGACTCACCTCACTCCAGGACTGAGAACAAATACAGATTTTTAAAAAGGCACCTGGGGGTCTGGGGAGATGACTCAAAGGGCTGAGTGTGTGCTCTGCTTAGGAGAGCCAGTTGGGAGCCCAGGGTAGAACCCAGCGCTGCATACGGTCCCCTGAGCATCACCAGGAACAACTCCCAAACCCTGAGCCCGGCGCAGCTTCTCCGTGAGGACTCTACTGGGGGTAACCCAAAGACCGCCCCCTCCTTGGGAAGAAACAGTTGAAGATCTAGAACAAATTGTAAAGGCCGTAAAGCTTTTACCACCCCCCCTCCCCCGTCACCACACACACCTGTTTCCCTGTTTTTAACATCTCACATTTGTGCAGCCCATTTGTCACAATTAATGGACAAATATTGACGCATCATTAGCTGCCTTTTCTCCTCTACTCGGAGTTTCACAGTTTTCCCTAATGCCCTCTCTGCATCCTAGGAGCTCCCAGAGGACTCTGCTACTTGTCACAGGCCTGCCTTGGCTCAGACCTTTTGTGGTTTTGGTGTTTTGGAGAAGTACTGATCAAGTACTTAGTCGGATAATCCCCGATTGGGATCTGTTGGTTGTTTTCCTTCTCTGCGTGTTGGGGACAAAGATCACAGTTCCCTGTTGTTCTTTGGGAGGGACGTGATTCACCAGTGCTGACCAGGGAGTGTCAGCTGGCCTGCCATGTGCTGGACAGCTCTCTGCCCTGGACAGTAACTGTCTCTCCTCCTCTCCACCCTGTGCTGTGGGTGGAAATCACCAAAGTGTGCTCCAGTAAAGGACTGGGGGGATTCTCTGTCTTCTTGTGGGCAGGGTATTTGCATAAATTACTTTCAATTCTTTTGTACTGAGGATTTGTCTATTACTTCCTGTCATATATTTATTTGGGTTATATCTGGATGGACTTATGAACTCATTTTATGCAAATGATATATATTTATAAGAATTTCATAATTTAAATAGATGCTTAGTACACAATGCATCTAGTTAAGTGATATAACTCAGTGGTTTTAGTATAACCACTGAATTATGTCAATAGGTGAATTCTTTCCTTGTTCTCTCTCTTTTTTTATTTATGCAGATATTAAAATTTATTTTAAATTTTATAAGTTAGTTCACAATATTTGATTACATTTAATATTCAAACACCAATCTACCACCATTATTTCCCACCACCAAACTCAGGATGTTTCCATCCCAAGCCCCAATCCCTGCCCCAAAACAAACCAAAAGAATATATTTTGTATTGTCTGTTATGAAGAACTGCTGAATATGCTTACAAAAAAGTTTTCGTATAGGAAACAGTGTGAAGATTGTCCTATTTTGGCAGGAGCCATTAAGATATTCTATAGGATATCACTAACATGTTGTTAAAGTTTGGGTGATGTGAGCTTTGGTATATATATCTGAAAATATGTATATATGCATATATATATGTCCCTATATGATTTGTTGTCTACTGTCTGAACCCCATCAAATATGGTGTGGTAATTATGGAGAATGGGTAGGGTGTGTCCAATGATGTCTCAAGGCCACGAATACGGCATACCAGGAATATGTTCACTCGTGTGTTAGCCTCAGCCTGAGCCTATGGGATGCAGACTGGAGTGTGGCAGTGGTTGGATTGTGGAGATCGGCTGTCGGGGCTGGGTCCCTTGGGGCGAAAGGGACCTATCCCCCACTGGGGTTCTACGAGTGAAAACAGCCTGGTGCAGAGTCCTGTGTGGGGGTCTTACTTAATGCTCTCTTCTCCCTGCTCTCTGAAAGTGGTTCCTATCTGGTATGATCTGGTAGGTCATTTATTGGATCTTTGCTTACATTAAAAAAAATCTAAATGAAAGATAATAGCATTTAAAACATTAATTAAAGGGGTCCAGAGTGTTAGTAGAGTGGGTAGAGCCCTTGCCTTGTATATGCCTGACTGGCATTGATCTCTGGCATCCCAAATGGTCCCCCCGAGCACTGCCAGGAGTAATTTCTGATTACTTCTACAGAGCCAAGAGTGACCCCTGAGCATCACTGGGTGTGATCTCCAAACAAACAAAAAAAAGCCCCATTTATTAACCAAGAATATAAAGGTCTGTTTCTCAACTTGCATTTCTTTCCCATTGATCCTTGTGCAGTCTTAAATACTGCAGATTTGTCATAAGTTTTGAAACCAGCAAGGGTTCATTATCCAATGTTCTTATTTTTTTTTAAAGATTGCTTTGGATATTATTAAACTTCTGTTTGAATTTTAGAATAAGTTTGTCAATTTCTGCAAAGTCATCTGAGATTTTGATAGTGATTGTGTTGAATCTTCAGATAATTTGGGTTGATAGTGTCGTCTTACCAACAGCCACATTGTCCCTGAAGTGGAAGGCATCTACCTACAAATTATAATTTTGTTGTTACTGTGGTTTTTGTGTCACACCTGGAGGTGCTCAGACTGACTCCTGAGTCTGTGCTCAGGGGGACCAAATGGTTTGTGCTGGGGACAGAAGCCAGGTTGGCTGCATACACAGCAGGTGCTTTGCCAGTGCCACTATCTCTCTGGCCGTTATTTCAGTTTCTGTATTTTCCAGTTCCAAAATTTCTGGGTCATCTTTACATATTATATTTTTTGTGGAGGATTTTTAATTGTTCGTTTCCTGCAGGTGCATCTTTAATTGCTCATAGAAACATCTTTATTATAATTGCCTTCATTCTTTGTCAAATAACTAGTGTGCGTACCACCTTGGCATCCGCCTCTATTGTTCTCTTTTATATTTAGTTTGAGCTCTTGCTGATTCTGGGATAACAAGTGATTTTTGACTGAATAAGGATGTTTTTATGAGACCATCACTTCTTTAAGCCTTTGGGTGAGCTGAATTTTTTTTTCTTTCTTCCCCCCCCTTTTTTTTTTGGATATTTTTTGGAGGCCACACCTGATGATGCTCAGGGGTTACTCCTGGTTCTGTGCTCAGGTTTCACTGTGGGTGGTGCTTGGCGGACCATATAGGATGCTGGGGATGGAACCCAGGTCAGCCACGTGTAGGACAATGCCCGCCCCTCTCTAGTGTCGCTCTGGTTTCTGAGCTCAGTTTCTCTGACCCCCACCCCCACCCCAGGAAGTTGTAACATGGCCTGTGATTGGCAAGTGGAATTCTAAGTTTCTGACTTGCATTTGTCGGGGCATCTGAGGGGGGGGGGGTCACTGCTCCTGATTAGGGGTTCCGGCTCCTCGTGTGGTCTTCAGTGACATTATGGGAGTGGGGCTCATTACCCCACTCACTGCGCTGCAGGGGGTGACGTGAAAGTCCTGCTTGGTCTTCTCTGTCGCCGGATCCCCTTAAGATGGCCTTGAATGTCACGGTCACGGTGGTGCCAGCGGTAATTTCCACCGTGGTGTTCGTGTGGAGAGTTTGTGGGCTAATGGTGTTCTGTCTTGGGCTGGGCCTTTCTGGGCCTCTGGCGCGAGGGACAGGGCTATGTGGGGGCTTCCCCCTCTGCCTGTTGGTTTCTTCCATCCTCTGGAAGAAGAGGGTTTTTTTTTTATTATGAAATAAAATAAAAATGCATTTAGACTATTACTTCTCAGAAGCAAGTTTCCCTGCCAGTCTACCTTATTCTCTCCACCCTTATTTTTTGGGGGGTGTGGTGGGCGGCACAGCTGGCCACCCTCAAGGCTCACCCCTACTCTTCGCTCAGGGGTCACTCCCGGCAGGGCTCAGAGTCCATGTGTGGTGCTGGGATGGAACCCGGGTCGGCCGCGTGCAGGCGAGCGCCCTCCGCCGGCCTCTCGCTCCGCCTCTCCACTTCCCAGTCTCCCGTGTGTGTCTTGTGACATGGTGTCTAGGATCCTCCTTTCTGCGGTGCGGGATACTGAGCGCCTGCCTAGTTCCTGGCCTTAGCAGTGCACTTAGCAGGTTTCTCTTGTACACCTGGGGCTCTGATCCAGTACCGTCCCGCCTGCCCTCCTGCCCCTCCTTTGCTGTTGGTCTTGCACTGCCTGGGGCTTTCGCACCTGGTGGCCGGACACCGGGGGTCCTGCTTGCTTTGGTGCCAAGGTCACACACCGGCAGCGCTGGAGATGTGCAGCGCTGCTCGGCCTCAGACGGGGCGTCTACCTTTATGCCCCATCCTTGGCCCATCACCTTCATTCCTTTGGCTCAGAATTTCTAGCGATAGTAGTTGGGGGGCATCTTTCAGCAGAAGGATCCACTCGAGGGCCCGGAATGTGCCTCAGCAGTGGAGCCCTTGCCGTGTCCACAGGAGGCACTGGGTTCAGGTTCTGGCAAACACAGACCCTGGGGAGACTGTGCCTAGATATCCACCAGATGCACGCGTGTGTACGCACACACGCACACACAGGCACACACAGGCACACAAACACACATGTACACCACACACATGCATGCACACACATATACACACATGCACACACAGGCACACAAACACACGTATACACATGTGCATACAGATATACATACACATGTGAGGACACACACATGCACACATGTGCACATGCACACAGGCACATACATATGTGCTTGTGCACACATGCAGCCACACACATACACAAGTGTGCGCACACACATGCACACACACATGCACATGCACACATACACACATGCACACGAGTGCACACACATGCATGCACAATCACCCACACCCACACCCACCCACCCACCCACACACACACACACACACACACAGAGACACCCCTGCATCAGTTGCTTCAGTGGTGTGACCGGAGCAATACCCCGGAAGGCCCCATCTCCTTTTCAGCTGGAAGGAGAGGCGAGGTGCCAACGCCTTCCGGGGCTCTCAAGCCCTCCTGTCCCTCACCCCTGCAGGAGAACTGACTTGACACTATTTCTGTGGTTCCCCCGACAACTGCCCTTTCCAGATTGGAGGTGGGCTAGCGACCCGCGGGCCCAAGGCCTCCGACTCCTGCGTCTCCTCTCCTGTCCTTGATTTTGGTCCAGGGGATTGTAACAGTATCTCCTCCCAGCTTAGCTCGGGAACAAACGGATACAGCCAAGGTGATCACTTACCTGGGTGACAGTAAGTAAACATGAAAAATGTGCCGGGCACCTCAGAGGGACAGTGATCAGAAAGACTTTTCCTTTCAGCCTAAATCATGATGTTTGGGGCGTCGGCTAGAGTTTCCCGAGTTATTTATAACTGTCCATCCCTGTTACTGGATATATGTTTTATCTAAAAATAGGTAATCTTTCATAATCAAATGATAAATGTGTGTGTCTGAATGGGAGCCCCAGGGTTAGCCCCCTTGTTACAAAAGTTCAGGTGAATAATGGGAAAATTACCAGCCCAACGCTGGATCAGCTGCGTCGGGACCCCCACGGCCTGGGCATTAGGGGGCTTGGAGTCTTGGGGTGACTGCCCTCCCTGTGAGCAGAGGGTGGGCTCACAGGCTGAGGCTCTGGGGGTTTTGCTTTTGGGTTATACCTGGTGGTGCTCAGGGCTCAAAAGCTGGCCCTGCACTCAGGGATCACTCCTGGCGTGGACCAGGGGTTGAACCTGGGTCAGTCGTGTGCAGGACATGCCCTGCCTGCTGTCCCATCTCCCTGGCCCCTGGAGGAAGCAGGCTGGAGGGAGGCGAGTGTATCGACGGACTCTTTCAATCTATTTGTTTATTTACTGACTCACAGTGAGATACAGTAACACAATTGCTCAGTTGGGTTTCAGTCATACACTGTTCCAGCACCCGTCCCGTCACCAGTGTCCATTTCCCACCATCACCCCCAGTTCCAGTTTCCCTTCTGCCCACCCCCCCACCCAAGCCTGCTTCTACCTCGCCTTTGGGCATTATGGTTTATATTATAGGCACCGAGAGGTCATCATGCTTATCCCCTTACCCCTTTGCAGCACGCAGTTCTTGTCCAGAGGTCATCTCTAGCATCTTCTGTTGACTCACAGGGGCACCCAGGGTTGAGCACTTGAGTGCAAGCACACGCGGGCCTCCTCTTCCTTCCCAGGGACAGACTCCAAAGTGCTGAGTCGGAGCTAAGTTCCGGTAGCCCCAGGAAACACCCCCCCCAACCCCCTCAAGTGCGGCTCGATTTCCGACACCAAAGGGGCATTTGATGAACAAAGCCTTTATCTCATTTATCCATCGAGGTTTGTGTAGTATTTATCTTTGTGCTGGGGGTTAAACCAGGGTCTGAGAGGATGCGCTCTGCCGTGAGCCTGGTCCCCTGGCCCGTTACTTAAAAAAAAAATATATATATATATATGTATATATATATTTTTTGTTTGTTTGTTTGTTTGTTTTTGCTTTTGGGTCACACCCGGTGATGCACAGAGGTTACTCCTGGCTCTGCACTCAGGAATTACTCCTGGCTGTCCTCGGGGGACCATATGGGATGCTGGGATTCGAACCCGGGTCTGCCGCGTGCAAAGCAAACGCCCTACCCACTGTGCTATTGCTCCAGCCCCTTAAAAATATTTTTTTAACTGGCTGAGAACATTGAAGAGTTGAGAAATTTCACATAGAAACCCCAGTGTCCCAGTTCATTGGACGGTCAGTCTGGGGTAACACTTGGCCGGGGCCGAGCGGAAGGGGCGGGCTGTTCCTTCTGGCTAGCCAGGTCCTCCCTGCCTTCCCACATCCCTTGCTGGTCCTCACAGGCATGCAGGCCAGGGGGAGGGGGAGGGTAGATCCCGACCACCGTCATTCATTCTCTGTGGAATTTCGTCCCCCTAACAAAACTCCCCAAGGATATGCCCTGAGGTTAGATAGCTTAGATACTAGAATCGAAGGGTTTGCAAAAAAATGCATCCAGGAAAAAATAGAATAGATAACAAAATATCTGCTGGCTGCAAAAATGCGCCAGGCAAATATAGAATAAGACTGTTCAGGGTCTTTCAGAGGTAGGAACAACATGGGAAAAAATAGAATAGGAAATTGTCACGACTTTCTACTTTAAAGGGTGCCTGCCGGCCAGCTCTGTGGAATAACCCAGCCTCTGATCGCCACGTACCTATTGTATGTGAGCATCTCTGTCAGCTTGATGTCAGCCCCGTGGGGGCGCCGTATGGTATGGAACAAAAGGCCGGCCTATGAGGCCACGCACTGCTGCCCGGGTGACCCGGAGCTTGGACAGGCCATGTGCCTGTCTTCCTATGTGTTGGTCTGTCTCCTTCTCGCTGATCGACTCCTGCTGGGTGGGCCTCAAAGGTGCCAGTCTGATTGCTTTAGGCAGTTCTCCCCTTCCTGTCCCACGATGTCCATCAAAGGGTTGGGTGCAGTTGTCCTAGCTGTACTTATGGTTTTCAACCTGCGGTGACTCTGGTCTCCTTGTCATATCCGGTGTCATGTCTGAAGAAGACCCTGGAGTGCTTCCTGTGGGTAGAGGTCAGAGATGCTGCTCAATATTCTACAACACACAGGACAGTCACAACTGTGTGTGTTTATGTGTGAGAGTGTGTGTGTGTGTGTGTGTGTATGTGCGCGTGCTAGGACTGAGATGGAGAGATACCATTCTAAGGCTGTGTCTGTGTTTCTCGCCCAGTTCTGAAATCCCCCAGGCCCTGCAGGTGGCTGGTGGCACATAGTAGCTGTTCGATTCAGTGTCAGCTGGTGGGGGACCAATGTCAGACTGTGTTGGCTTCCCCTGGCTCCCCCCAAGCCCTACCCTGCCGGGTTTCTGCCAAACACATGGTTGCTTTGCTCTCTGTGCACCATATGGCTCCACAATAAATGATCGTGTCAATAAACAGCCTGCCATATGCGGAGTAAGTGATCTTATGAATGAAACCCAGAGCCGGGACACAACGATCTCCGAGGAGAGAGACTAATTAAACCCAAGATTGCAGTAAGGGCATTTGTCAGGAGAACCACGAGCGCTCGGCCGCAGGAAGACCCATTGCTCATTCCCCGAGGAGGGTAATGGGGAGGAAGTCTTAATCACACTTTTAATGATCAAAGGTGTCCTCAAAATCAATCCCTTCATTACCCGGGTGAAGAACGAGCCTGACCTAGCGGGGCGTTTCGGCTGGCATAAATTAATTATAAATTGCTGCAAATGAACTGGGAGCAGGTCTCCATGGTTTTGCAGAAAGGAATTTAGTTAACTCCCAGAGGGAGTTGATGTGAAACCGTCCAAGCCAGGGTGCGCTGAGCCGAGGGTCCCTGACAAGGCTTTTTGGGGATCAATTGAGAATTGGGGACCAGGCAGTGTGTTGGACTACGTTCTGGCTTTGCAATTATGTTCGTGTGACAGATACAGGGCACCAGCCACCTGGCTTGACTGGGCTGGGTCTGTCCTGGGTTGAGTCCCGTAGTCCTGTGTTTCAGAAAGTCCTTGTCCAGATTGTAGAAGGTTCTGATTTGGGAGCCGGGAGATAGTGAAGAACTTAGGGCACCGACCTGGGTCCAGTTCACAGCTCTGTGTGGTTCCCTGAGCATCGCTGAGTGTGGCCCTGGGGGCCGTTAGCACGGCAGGGTTTGAGCAGCATCATATTCCCGGGCCCCGGCATTGGAGCCATTTTCCCCACAAGATCGAGGGAGGAGGAAGGGAGTCCGATGTTCGGTGCTGAATGTAGAGGATTGTGGGAAGGGTCAAGCCAGGTTATAGCCCAAGGGACAGAGCCAAAAGCACGCTCATGTTCAAAGTCTAGTACCTTTGCCTGCGGTGGCTGCTTTGACCCCTGGCAGTGGGTGTTGGCCACCAGGATCCCCTTGTGATGACCCTTTGTTCAGCCTTGCAGTGGATTCAGCTGGAAATGAATGACCTAAGTGTGGCCCCTGGTCAGGTGTCTGGGTAAGTGTGTCACGTGACCTCGAAAAAGCCATGCATGTGGCTGTGGGAATACTCTCAAACCTCTCCAAGACTGTCCCCACCTCCCTTTGACAGGGACAATAAGAGAATCCCCAGAAGTCTCAAAAACACACAGCAGAAACAATATCTGTACATGCGTGTTCATTGCAGCATGTTCACAGTAGCTAGAATCTGGGAACAACCCGAAGCGCCTGAGAATAGATGATTGGTTAAAGAAACAATGGTACATCTACACAGAAGAAAACTATACAGCTGTTAGAAGAAAAGAAGTCAAGAAATTCACTTATGAATGGATGAACATGGAGAGCATCCTGCTGAGTGAAATGAGTCAGAAGGAGAGGAACAGACATAGAATGACTGCACTCATTGGTGGGATATAGAAAAAGGCATAGTATGAGACTAACACCTGAGGACAGTAGAAACAAGGGCCAGGAGGAGTGGTCCATGGTAGGAAGCCTGCCTCCAGGGCAGGAGGAGAGGGCAGTTGGGATAGAGAAGGGACCCTGATGACAATGATGGTTGGAAGGGACTGCTCTGGATGGGAGAGGTGTGCTGAAAGGGGCGTAAGGACCAGACATGATGGCATCTCAGAATCTGTATCGCAAACCATAATGCCCCAAAGCAGAGAGAGACAAAGAAGAAAAGTACCTGTCATAGAGGCAGGCTATAGTGTGCGTACGTGTGTCGGGGGTTGTGGTAGGAGGGATATCGGGGATATTGGTGTTGGGAAATGTACCCTGGTGTCGGGATGGGTGTTGGAACGTTGAATGACTGAAACCTGATCATGAAAGCTTTGTAGGTGTATCTCACGGTGAATCAAATGAAAAAAAAAAAGAGATTACGTTGGGCATCAAATGAGCTAATGCCATATAAAATGCCAATGGAAGGTTCAGATCAGAGCAAATATGAGCACAGATTAACTGTTATTCATAAAAGAACATTCCGGCAACACTTCCTCTTAATGTGGATGATGCCGTTTCTTTTTGTCTTGTATTTGGGTCACACTTGGTGGCGCTCAGGGCTTACTCCTGGCTCTGGGCTCAGAATTCATTCCTGGCAGGGCTCAGGGGACCATATGGGATGCCGGGGGTTCGAGGCTGGGTCAGCCATGTGCAAAGCAAGCACCCTGTACCTAGTGCCCTATTGCCCTGGCTAGCTGGGCGGGTGTGATCAGGCAGCAGGGACCCTCCCCAGGCTGTGCTCGGGTCGTCTTTCCCACAAGCTCTTGCTCTTCCCTGAAGAACAGAGGGTCTTCTGTGGCCGGGAGATTTGGGTGTAATTCCTTGGATCCTACTCTCTTGTAGGAACCTCAGTTATGTGTTCCCGGGACCAGATGGGGTCCCCAGAGACCCAAGGTCACACACATGGTGTACCCACCTCCATTTCTCCATAGAGGACCTGACGTCCAGGCAGGAGGGTGTCGTGTGAGATCTAAGGGCAACTCAGAGCCCCCAAATGTGAATCTTTCCAACATCTTAGCCTGGCCACAACGAATGAAACAATCACCAAGTCTGCAGAACCCAAGGGTGCCACTGACACATGTCCAGAGCTCGCCTGCTTCCCTCTGTCCTAGCGCCTGCAGACCCACCTTGAGTGTGGAACCAGCCCGCACTCCCTTCCCTTTCACCATTTTAAAAAAATTGTATGCATTTTTTCCCCTTAGGAAATGGTTAACATAGAGAAAGTGCCTTAGGGAAGTTTAGTTTCAGCCAAACCTTTTATTAAAAAGTAGTCAAGTCATATTGAGGTAAAATGATCAATAAATTAAATAAATCACTTATTTAAAGGATACATTTAAAGTATGCACATGTTTAAGGTTTACAACTTGATCATTCTTTATCTTTTGGTTTTTGGGTCCCATAGAACTGTACCAGGGTTTACTCTTTTTTTTTTTTGGCTTTTTTGGGGGACTGGAGATAGGGCACAGCAGATAGGGCATTTACCTTGCATGCAGCTGATTGGGGTTCAATTCCTCCATCCCTCTCAGAGAGCCCAGCAAACTACCAAGAGTATCTCACCCGCATAGCAGAGCCTGGCAAGCTACCTGTGGCGTATTAGATATGCCAAAAACAGTAACAACAAGTCTCACAATGGTAACAGTAACAACAATTACTCACAACAGTAACAACAATTACTGGTGCCTGCTCGAGCAAATTAATGAACAAGGGACAACAGTGCTACAGTGCTATAGCTTTTTGGGTCACGCCTGGCAATGCTCAGGGGTTACTCCTGGCTCTGCACTCAGGAATTCCTTCTGGTGGTGCTCGGGGGACCCTATAGGTAAGGATGCTGGGAATCGAACCCAGGTCAGCCACGTGCAAGGCAAACATCCTACTGGCTGTGCTATCGCTCCAGCTCCAGGGCTTACTCTTGACTCTCTGCTCAAGGTTCACTCCCGGCGGTGCTGAGACAGGACCTGGGTTGGCCACCAACACCACAAGTACTTTGATTTCTATCAATTCATAACCTGCTGCTCCTCCCGTCCACCAGCCCCAGGAAATCAGTGCTTGATTTTGTGACCCTATAGAATTATTTGCATTTGAAAATAATGTTATACAGAGGGGATCATACTATGTCCTCTTGCCTGGACTCTTTCCTTCTGTGATTATTTGCGATGTGTCCCTGTGGCTTTATGCATACCAAGAGTTTGTTGCTTTTTATTGCTGACTAACTCTGATGTATGGAGATACCTCAAATTTATTGATGGACATTCAGATGGATTCCATTTGGAAGCTATTACATTAAAGCCGATGCAATAATTTTGTACAAGGTTTTATAAGAATATGTCCAATTCTCTTAGGTAAGTATGGAGTGGAAAAGCTAGCTTATATTAACAAATATAGGCTTAATAAGTTAAGAGCTTGTTAAGCTTTTCTTTCTTTTCCTTTTGGCAGCACCTGATGGTGCTCAAGGCTTACTCCTGGCTCTGTGCTCAGGACTGACTCTTGGCTCTGTGGTCAGGGTGGACTCCTGGTTCTGTGCTCAGGGCTGACTTTTGGCTCTGTGCTCAGGGGAGACTCCTGGCAGGGCTAGGGGACCATATGTGGTTCTGGGGATCAGAATCAATCAGCAGCATGAAAAGCAAGTGTCCTACTCCCTGTATTACTGCACAGGCCCGAGAAAGTGAAACTTTTACCCCAGATCTTCTAATACCCAGTACTAAGACTCCTATCAATTTACATCCCGGCCTGTAGTTGCTAAGCTCTGTTAAAAGACTGAAACCTTTTTTCACCATTGTAGGGGCTGGAGAGATAGCTCAGTGGGGTGAGTGATGCTTTGCATGTGGGGTGTCTGGGTTCAATCCCCGGCACTGCTTGATCCCCTGAGTAACACCAGGGGTGATCCCCGAGTGCAAAGCCTGGAGTAGCCCCCACACACCACTAATGACGGCCCCCAAACTAAACAAACCCAGGAAAATGTAATCACTTGAATAGGTATGTAGTGGGATCTCACTGTGGTTTAATTGCACTTCCCTAACATACTGAGATGTTGGGCATCTTTTTAAGTGCCCATTTGCCATCTGTGTGGCTTCCTGGGGTAGTGCCGGCTCAGATTTATTTTCAATTAAAAAAATAGGTTGTTTCCTTTCTTTATTTTTTGTTTTGTTTTGGGGTCACACCAGGAAGTTCTCAGGGCATATTCCTGGCTCTGCAGTCAGGGATCACTTCTGGTGGACTCGTGGACCCTATGGGTGCCAGGGATGGAACCCGGGTCCACCATGTGCAAGGCAAATGCCCTACCTGCTGTACTATTGCTTCAGCCCCTAAGTTGTTTTCTTTCTTACTGATGAGTTTAGACAGTCCTTAAAATGGGGCTGGAGGGGCTGGAGCGATAACATAGCAGATAGGGCATTTGCTTTGCATGCAGCCGACCTGGGTTCGATTCCCAGCATCCCATATGGTCCCCTGAGCACGGCCAGGAGTAATTCCTGAGTGTAGAGCCAGGAGTAACCCCTGTGCATCGCTGGGTGTGACCCAACAAACAAACAAACAAACAAAAAACGGGGCTGGAGCAATAGCACAGAGGGTAGGGTGTTTGCCTTGCACGCGGCCGACCTAGGTTTGATTCCCAGCATCCCATATAGTCCCCTGAGCACTGCCAGGGGTAATTCCGAGTGCAGAGACAGGAGTGACCCCTGTACATCGTCAGGTGTGACCCAAAAAGCAAAAAAAAAAAAAAAAAAAGGAAAGTCCTTTAAAAGATTTTTTTTAATTGAATCACCATAAGATACACAGTTACAAAACTGTTCATGGTTGGGTTTCAGTTATACAATGTTCCAAAACCAGTCCCTCAACAACTATACATTTCCCACCACCAATGACCCCAGTTTACCTTCCCCCCACCCCGTTTGCTTCTATGGTAAGAACCTCTCTTCTCTCTCTCTCTTGCATTGTGGTTTGCAGTATAGATACTGAGTTATCCTGTTTGCTCCTTCACCTACTTGGAGCACGCAGTTCTTATCCAGAGTGATCATTTCCAACTATCATTGCCATAGTGGTCCCCTGTCTAACCCAACTGCCTTCTCCACCAGCACTCGAGGCAGGCTGCCAACCGTGGGAGCTTAGAAAGATTTTCGTATCTCCTGAACACAGGTTTTTGCATTTCCTTTTTAAAATATTTGACAGAGCTGAGCTACGACCCCATGCCTCCCGGGGTCGGGGAAGGATTTTCTCTTCCAGCGTTTTCTTTCTACAGGGAAGATAGCAGCGGCAGCAGCACCAGCGCCCACGTGTCGTCCGCCATTTTCTAGGACTCACAACCCAGAGGTACTCGCTTTGTAGTGACGCGGCGCGCAAGAGATCATGGGATGGGGGTGTTACCGGCACGCCCTCGGCCCAGATGAGATCCGGAGCAGCCGTGCAGGACACGGCCCCTCTGCTCCTTAAAAACTATGATCCAGGAGGTTCTACTAACCCATTTTGGCACCCAGAGACTTATAGAAATGCATCTAGACTGTAAACTGAGCTAAAACAACAGAAATCCAAAACTGCGCGGCCACAACAGCTCCTATAATCTTCATTCTCAGTCATGGAAAACAAACTATCAAATGATGCCTTTTCAACAGGTTTGATTGTTGGGGGAAAATTCCGAATAATAATAGTCAGTTCTCTGTTGAAATATTGAATGTATCCAAAGTATAGAGAGAATAAAGTGAAGATCACTGGCCACTCAGTTTCGGGGGGTGGGTGGGAGGGGGGTATATTAGGGTTCTTGGTGGGGGAACAGGGGCACTGGTGAAGGGATGGGGGTGCTGATCATTATATGACTGAGACTTAAACCTTAAAGCTTTGTAACTTTTGTCACGGTGATTCAATAAAATAAAATTTAAAAAATAAAATAAAATAAAATATTTGACACACACACACACACACACACACACACACACACACACACACACACATATATATATATATATATATATATGCTTTTCAATTCTGTTCTCATAGTCTATGCATTTTCCGTTTTCTGGAGGGGGGGGTCTTGTGAAGAGCAGAGGCTTTTAGTCTAAAAGTCCATTTCACCAGGCCATCTTTTTTTTTTTTTTTGGTTTTTGGGTCACACCCAGCAATGCACAGGGGTCACTCCTGGCTCTGCACTCAGGAATTACCCCTGGCGGTGCTCAGGGGACCATATGGGATGCTGGGAATTGAACCCGGGTCGACCGAGTGCAAGGCAAATGCCCTACCCGCTGTGCTATCACTCCAGCCCCCCAGACCATCTTTTTTTTTGGAGGGGGGAGGTTGGAGGTGGCAGTTGGGCCACAGCTGGTGCTGTGCTGAGTCTAGACCCTACTCAGAGAGATCGAGGGGTAAGTTGCTTATAGATGGATGCTGGCAGATCACCAGCATCACCAAGAGTAACCCTGAGCACAGAGCCAGGGTAACACCTGAGTACTACCGGGTGTGGCCCTCAAATAAAAGCAACCCAGTCATCCATACACAAGGTTTTTGTTTTATTTTATAAAGTAGTTCACAATAGTTCATCACATTTAATATTCAAACACCAATCCCACCACCATGACACCTTCCCACCACCATATTTCAGGTGTTTCTATCCGAACCCCAACCCCTGCCCCAAAGCAGAACTTAAATAATATATTTTGTATTGTTTGTTATGAAAAACTGCTGAAAATGCTACCAAAAAGTATCCGTAGAGGAAAGGATAGAGGAAAGAGGGTGAAGATTGTTATATTTCACCCAGGGACCATTCTTCTATAAGATGATCACTAACATGTGGTTCAAGGTTGAGCCTTGTGTGATACATTTTTACATATGTATCTGTAAAACAAAAAAAATGTATATTTTCCCTCTAAGATTGGTTGCCTCCTACTTTGAACCTGATCAACTGTGGTGCGGTAATCTTGGAGTTCGGGTAGGATGTGTGCTTGAAAGGACCGCAGGCTCGAGTTCACGGTCCAGGAGTAGATCCACTCGTGGGTGAAGCTCTGCCCGAGTGTGTGGAGAGCGGCATGGGCATGGTGGCGGCTGGGCTCTGGGGGTAATCGGCTGCGGGGCCTGGGTCCTTTGGGGCAAGGAGGGGTCTCATCTGCCCCCCTCCAGGGCACCGAGAGTGAAACAGCCTGGCGTGGGTCCGGCGGCATGGTTATCCACAAGGTGTTTTCACTCCCCCTCAATTCCCAATTCTGTTCCTTCCCTCTGTCTGTCTGTGTTGACGTGAGAGTTCACCCTCTTGATGGCTCTAGCTCTAAAATCAGCCTTCAGACAAGGCTTCCTCTCGCTGGGGTGGATCCAACGCCACACAGATGTGGAATCTTCCTCTGGCTCCTTTAGGAGAAAGGTTTTTTGTTACCCATTTAAGTTGTCAAATTTATCGCCATAAAGTAGATGAAAATATCTCCTTTATTATCATTTTACTACCTGTAGACTCTAACGATATCCTCATTTCCTTTTTTAATTTTTCAATTTTATTTTTCACAAAGTCGTTCACGATAATTGATGACATTCAATATTTCCACATCAATTTCACCACTGTTCCACCTTCCCACTACCGTTCTTTTGAATTTTCCCACCACCACCACTCGAGACTGCTCCACAGGCAGATGCTGAGTAATTTATTTTGTATTGCTTGTTATGAATTGTACGAGATGTACCGCGCTGCTTTTGCTCCTGGAATTCTAAAATTTTAAATACCTGGGGTCTGGAGACATCTCTGCAGCGTTGCTGCTCTCTTCCGAGGTTCGTTTGTGAGTCTCTGGATCATGACTGCTAATGTGCTTTGGGGGTTCCCAGAGGCAGTTCCAGGGCATGACTGCCAGGACGCCAAAGGGGCATAGAGATGGGAAGAGGCGGCCCATTCCTGACTCCATGAGGCCTGGAGTTTTCAGTCACTGGTCCTGCATACCTGGGGTTTTCGATTGGGTTCTGGGAGTTTGTGGATGCCGGGGTTTGCATGGAGCAGGCGAGGGACTTTTCCTGCTCCCCTCCAAGGTGCTCTGGTGAAAGCAGCCCTGTGCGGGGTCTGGAGGTGTCTCTCCACATCTTCATTTCTGATAGTGGTAATTTGAGTCTGTTCTTTCCCCCTCATCAGTTAGGTTCAGACTGATCATTTTTATTAACATTCCGAAAGAATCAACTTCAGGTTTAATTGGTTTTCTTTATTGTTTTAGTTTTCTCTTTCATCAATTTCTGCTCATTTCCTTTCGACTTATTTTAAATTTCATTTCACCCTGCTTCATGTAATTTCTTACAGTGAAAGGTGAGATCATTGATCTGAGACCTCCCTTCTTTTCTAATATGTTAATACTAAAAATACCTCTTTCCATGTAGCAGTTAGAAATTTTTTTTTTTACATTTTGTATTTCATTTGAATTCACTTAAATACTTTCTGCTTCCCTTATGATATTTCCTTTCACCCAGGGTTATTTAGAAAGATGCCATTTACTCTCCAGCCATTTGAAGATTTTCTAGAGACTTTCACTTATCGATTTATAACTAACCCTTTTTGTGGAAGGAGAATTTGTGGACTCAGCTGGATGACTCGAAATTTAAATTGATTACGGGACTGGGATGCGGCCCTGTTGAAGAACACTCGCCTTGCATGTGTGAGGCCCTGGCTTCTGTCTCGACACCTCAAAAACAAAATCAAAACTGGGGTCTGAGAGATAGTTCAGTGGGTAGAGCACATGGGACCAGCCTGGCTTTAATCCCCAGCACCCCACGTGTTCCCCTGAGCACTGTCAGGAGTGATCCCTGAGTGCTGAGCAGAAGAAAAAACCCTGAGCGCAGCTGGGTGTCCCTCCCAAACGAAACAAAACACAAACCAACAAAAACAAGAAAACCAAACTTGAGACCTTTTTGTTTGGTTTTGGGCCACTCCTGGCTGTGCTCAGGGCTTACTCCTGGCTCTGCACTCAGGGGTCCTTCCTGGCCGGGTCGGGGGAACCATGTAAAGTGTTGGGGATGAAATTGAGCCAGGCTCAGTCGGGTGCCAGGCAAGCACCACACCTGCTCTGTGATCTCTCTGGCCCCCAAATGAGACCTTTTTCATGAACTGGAATCTTGGATAAATGGTCTGTTTGCTCATAAAAAGAAGATGTGTTCCGCTGAAAGTAGACTAGAGACTGAACATGATGGCCACTCAGTACCCCTATTGCAAACCACAACACCCAAAAGGAGAGAGAGAGAGAACAAATTGGAATGCTCTGCCACAGAGGCAGAGCGGGGTGCGGGGGATGGGATAGGGGGGTGGGAGGGATACTGGTTCATAAGTGGTGGAGAATGGACACTGGTGGAAGGATGGGCTCTCGAACATTGCATGAAGGAAAAAACAAGCACGGAAATGTGTGAATCTGTAACTGTACCCTCACTGTGACTCACCAATTAAAAAATAAATAAATTATAAAAAAAAAAGAGAAAAAAAGATGTGTTCTATCATTGTGAAATCTAGAAATGTCAGGGTCAATTCAATGATTATTGGTCTTTTTACATCCTGAATGATTTTCTACCCACTTCCTCAACTAATGATTGAGTGAGAAGTACTGAAATTTTATTTTTGGTTTTCTTGGCTTCTCTTTTCAGTTGTCTTTTGGTGCTTATACTTGAGATTCTATTATTAGGAGCGTAAGCATTTAGGATCATTATGTCATTCTGATGAATTGTCTCACTTACCATTAAGACATTATGTTCCTCATTACTGGTTATATTCATTGCTCTTCAATGTACTTGGTATCCAGTGAGCACAGTCAACCTGATTCACGCAAACTATAAGGTAGTATATTTGTTTTCTTATAAGCCTCCAAGTGGTGATAATTAATTATACACAGAGAGAAAATGATCCTAAATAACTGAATTTCCAGGTTGAAGTTTTTTTTTTTTTTCTTCACTGTGTTTTAAGCCTGGAGCCCACTGCGTTCTCATTTGCATTGTATTTTTTTGGCTTGTTTTGTTTTGTGGCCACACTTGGTGCTACTCAGGGTTACTTCTGGCTCTGCACTCAGGGATCACTCCTAGTGGAGGGAGCATGGGGAACCATGTGGTGTGCTAGGAATCGAGCCCCAGTTGGCTGCATGCAAGGCAAGGGCCTTAGCCACTGTACCTTTGTTCCAGTTCTTTTTTTTTTTTTTTTTAAATTTAAAGCACCATAGCTTTATTTTTATTTTAATTTTTTTTTTTTTGCTTTTTGGGTCACACCCGGCATGCACAGGGGTTACTCCTGGTTCTACACTCATGAATTACTCCTGGCGGTGCTCAGGGGACCATATGGGATGCTGGGAATCGAACCCAGGTCGGCGCGTGCAAGGCAAACGCCCTACCCGTTGTGCTATTGCTCCAGCCCCCTGTTCCAGTTCTTTATTTGTATTATCTTGAGGAGAAATCTGCCACCCCCCCCTTTTTTTTCCCTACAGATGCAATTTTGGCCACACCCAGTGGCTGACCTCCAGGCTCTGTGCTCAAGGATCACTCCTGGGTGGGCCAGTGGGCCATATAGGGTGCTGGGGATTGAACCCAGGTCGACCGCATGAAAAAGCAAGTGCCCTACTTGCTGTGCTAGCTCTCTGACCTTATGGACGCAACTTTTGAAAACTCTGGTTCTTTTAAAATATTTTAATTTAAAATAGATTTCGAAAAAAGATCTGTCTCAGTGCCTTGGCTTGACTTTCCTACTTGTATTTACGAGCATTGAGTTTCTTTCTGTGGGTTTATGTTTTTGTTGTTAAAATTGGAAATAGTTCAGACATTTTTTTTCTTCAAATATCTTATTGCTGTAGCCTGCACCCTCCTCTCTCTTCTCCTTTGGGGACCCAGCCACACATCCCTCAAGTTGTTCAAAGACGTGCCACAGCTCACTGATGTTTTGTTCATGAAACATTTTTCTCTTAACAAGTTTCACATTTTGGACTGACTTATTGTGGTTTCTTTAAGTTTATAGACCTTTTCCTATGGATTGCAATTAAAAATTTTTTAAAAATGGAATCACCCATGAGATAGTTAAAAACATGTTCAGTTTCAGTCATTCAGTGTTTCATCACCCATCCCTCCACCAGGTGTACATTTTCCCACCACCAATGTCCTTAGTTTTTTCTTCTCCTTCTTCTCCTTCTCCTCCTTCTATTCCTCCTCCTCCTTCTTCTCTTCTTCTTCTTCTTCTTCTTCTTCTTCTTCTTCTTTCTTCTTCTTCTTCTTCTTCTTCTTCTTCTTCTTCTTCTTCTTCTTCTTCTTCTTCTTCTTCTTCTTCTTCTTCTTCTTCTTCTTCTTCTTCTTCTTCTTCTTCTTCCTACTCCTTCTCTCTCCTCCCCTCCTCCGCCTCCTCCTCCTCCTCCCTCCTCCTCCTCCTCCTCCTCCTCTCCTCCTTCTTCTTCTTCTTCTTCTTCTTCTTCTTCTTCTTCTTCTTCTTCTTCTTCTTCTTCTTCTTCTTCTTCTTCTTCTTCTTCTTCTTCTTCTTCTTCTTCTTCTTCTTCTCCTCCTCCTCCTCCTCCTCCTTCTTATACTCCTCTCCTCCTCCTTCTTCTTCTACTCCTCTCCTCTCCTCCTCCTCCTCCTCCTCCTCCTCCTCCTTCTTCTTCTTCTTCTTCTTCTTCTTCTTCTTCTTCTTCTTCTTCTTCTTCTTCTTCTTCTTCTTCTTCTTCTTCTTCTTCTTCTTCTTCTTCTTCTTCTTCTTCTTCTTCTCCTCCTTCTTCTACTCCTCTCCTCTCCTCCTCCTCCTCCTCCTCCTCCTCCTCCTCCTTCTTCTTCTTCTTCTTCTTCTTCTTCTTCTTCTTCTTCTTCTTCTTCTTCTTCTTCTTCTTCTTCTTCTTCTTCTTCTTCTTCTTCTTTTCTCCTTCTTCTTATTCTCCTCCTCCTCTTCCTTCTCCTTCTCCTCCTCCTCCTCCTCCTTCTCCTCCTCCTTCTTCTCCTCCTCGTTCTCCTCCTTCTCCTTCTCCTCCTCCTCCTTCTCTCTCTCTCCTTTTGGGCATTATGGTTTGCAGTATAGGTACTGAGGGGGTTATCATGTTTTACCTTTACCAACTTTCAGCACACAGTTCTTATCCAGAATGATCATTTTCAACTATCTTTGTCATAATGATCCCTTCTCTGTCCCAACTGCCCTCTTCCATCCCTTGAAGCAGGCTTCCAACTGTGGACCCAATCCTCCTGGCCCTTGTTTCTACTGTCTCTGGGTATTAGTCTCATATTATGTTTTTTTTATATCCCACAAATGATTTGAGACATTTTTCTGGCCACACCCAGTGGTGCTCAGGATTTGTTCATGGCTCTGCACTCAAGGATCACTCCTAGTAGTACTCAGAACACTAGATGGAGTGTCAAGAATCAAACCGTGATATGTAGTTGGCTACACGTACTACTAAGAGTAGTTCCAAACTCAGGCATTATCACCATAATCTCTTTACTTGGTTCTTCTTTTTTTCATATCTTCCATCTCTAGCTAGCTTTTTCAAATTTACAGAATAGTTTAATATAGTTTTAATGTTATTATCTGATAAATCTTAAGTTTTATTGAAGTTATGGACAATGATTTTTATTCAACCAAGTGATGACCTCCCCTTATAGTGGTTTTTATTTTCTCCCTCTTTGCATGTCTGGTAATGTATCGGATTTCAGATTTTGGATTTTACCCTCTGTATATTGGATATTTTTTACTTTTGTTGGGCATGGTTCTGGAATACAAATTATATACTTGGAAACATTTGATCCTTTGGCACCTTGCTAGCGGGTACTGGAGCTGAGTTTAATTCGAAAGATAATTATTCCCTCTACTGAGGCAGGACCCCTGTCCTGGCAACCCTGAGGTCTTTGAGTTGGGCTGGTGGGCCGGGCACTGTCCCCACCCCATAAAGCACCACGTACTCTGATGTCCCCTCTGTTGCTCATTCCCAGTGTTGAGCATTTTCTTCATGCTGTGCCATTCCTTGGGGGGCCTTCTGCAGGGGTCTGGAGTTTTCTCTGCTGCTTCATACGGTGACCCCAGCTGCCCCATCTTCCTGCGGTCTTGGTTCTCTGTCTTCAACTCGGAAGTCTTTGTCTTGGTGCAATGACGGGACAGTGTCCCTAGGTACAAGCAGTGGCCCCTTTCCTGGTCTCGGGATCACCAGCTTTCACCGCCTCATGTTTCATCCCTTGAAAACTGTTGTTTTAAATATTTTTTCCATGTAAGAACGTTGTCTCCGGTATGGGGAGCTGAATGTGGTCCTTCTCTTCCACTTTGGCTGGAAGCTGAAGTTGATACCATTTCACATGCTCAGAACCCCTGAGAGCCGCATTTAAATTCACTCCTGTGATCAGAAGAATTAGAACATTTTGTTATCTCCTCATCTAATCTGCTCTCCCTCCGTGTTTTGATGACGTCCAAGCTTCCCCCTGAGTTATGCGACTTATTCTGTTTTCACTCACTAATCTTGGTGGAGTTTCGTTCTCCCGTGCAAGTGCGTCTCTTCTCAGGAAGATGATTTAACACACATATTTCTTCTTCCCTCTCCCATTCAGCAGCAAGAAACATGCAGTGACCCCTGCCCGGCTGCTGTGGGCTGAGCTGTCTCCCTTATTCATGTGTTGGATCCTTTCCCTCCACCCCAGTGCATTCAGAGATTGAGCCCTTGGGAAATTGTCAGGATTACAAGAAGGTTGAGGGTCCTTATTAGATAAGGGATCTCTCCCCTCACTCCTCTCTTTCTTCTCCCCCCCCCATACCTCAGAAACAAAATTCTGATGCTTTTTTTTTCTTTTTGGGTCACACCCAGCAATGCACAGGGGTTACTCCTGACTCTGGACTCAGGAATTACCCCTGACAGTGCTCAGGGGACCATATGGGATGCTGGGAATTGAACCTGGGTCAGCTGTGTGCAAGGCAAACACCGTACCCTCTGTGCTATTGCTCCAGCCCCTCTGATGCATCTTTTAGCATTTTTATTTATTTTTTAGTTCTGGGGCCACACTTAAGGATGCTCAGGGGTTACTCCTGGCTCTGCACACAGGAATAACTCCTGGAGGACCTTGGGTATCATATGGGGTGCCGGGAATCGAACCTGATTTGACTACATGCAAGACAAGTGCTCTAAACCTGCTATGGCCCCAGACCACAACTTCCTGATCCACTGTTTGTAATTGGGCTTTTGAAACACTATTGCACTTTGACCTTTCACTTCCCAGGCTGCAGAACTGTTTGAAAGTTCATTTGTGTTGTTTGAGTTCCTTCGTGCGTGGTCTGGACAGTAACAAACCCATCCTGTCCTCTCATGGCACACATGAGTTCTCTCTTGCTGGCTTCCCGGGCAGGCTCTTGGGGTCTTTTCCCCCAGGATCTAGACCCTGCAAGCCCGTGTGCTCTTCTTTTCTTTCTCTCTATACCCCTGCGCCGTCTTGGGCAGAAACCTTCCTCCTCTCAGGTCTACACTAGTCTTTCTCTTTGCACACCTTCTATTTTACACTCCCGGCTGCGGGACTTCTACGAAGCACAGATCTGATCCCAGCACACCTCAGCCGCCTCCACTGACTTCCCCCGAACTCAAGATCAGTGCTCCAAGGTTTTGAGTTAGCCCCTTTCAGCCTGCCGGCTGGACTCCCCTGCGTGCTTCCTCTCAGGGGGTCTGTTTTCATTATGAGTCACTCCCCATATCACTTTCTTCCTGGTCACTCACTGTGCATCGCCCTCTCTTGTGATTTCTAGATTTCTAGAAAGTGCTCTAGGACGGCAGAGCCTCATGGAGCCTGGCACATGTTAGCTGCTCACCAGATGCCGCATCACAACTGAAACTAGCATTTTGTTTGTTAATTTTTGGGCCCCACCCAGTGGTACTCAGGGCTCACTCTTATTTTTTTTTTTTATCTTTAAGGTATTTATTTATTTATTTATTTATTTTTAAATTAGTGAGTCACAGTGAGGGTACAGTCACAGATTCATACATTTCGTGCTTGTTTCCCTCATGCAGTGTTTGGGAGCCCATCCCTCCACCAGTGTCCATTCTCCATCACCAATGAACCCAGAATCCCTCCCACCCCCCAATCCCATCCCCCGCACCCCACCCCACCTCTGTGACAGGGCATTCCAATTTGTTCTCTCTCTCTCCTTTTGGGTGTTGTGGTCTGCAATAGGGGTATTGAGTGGCTATCATGTTTGGTCAATAGTCCACTTTCAGCGCGCATTTCCCTTACCACGTGGGATCTCCATTCACAATTTACTTGGTGTTCCCTTCTCCATTTGGTATGACTTTCCCCCAGTGTATGAGGCCAAGTTCCAAGCTATGGAGCCAACCTCCTGGTATTGTATACTACTATTCTTGGGTATTAGTCTCCTACTCTGTTATTTTATATTCCACAGATTAGTGCAATCTTTCTATGTCTGTCCCTCTCTTTCTGATTCATTTCACTTAGCATGGTACTTTCCATGTTGATCCACTTATATGCAAAGTTCATGACTTCATCTTTTCTAACAGCTGCATAGTATTCCATTGTATAGATGTTCCAGAGTTTCTTTAACCAGTCATCTGTTCTTGGGCACTTGGCACTCTTTTATTTTTTTAAAAGTTGTTCACAATGATTATTACATTCAATATTCCAAAACCAATCCCACCACCATTACACCTTCCCACCACCATTATTTCCAATTTTCCCAACCACCACCCAGGCCTGCCCCCAATAGCAAGCTCTAAATTATTTATTTTGTATTGTTTGTTATGATTAAGTCACTAAAAATGATCAACATAGATATCCTTAGAAGAAAGTGCAGGAAGATTGTTATATCTCACCCCGGAGCTATTAAGCCCTTGGATAAGAGATTACTAACATGTCGTTACAGGTTAAGCCTTGTGTGTTCATATTTTCTTAACCGAGATTGGTTGCCTTCTCTTTTACATCCCACCCAAAGTGGTGTGCTACTCCTGGTATATCAGTGGCATCGCGTATGAGATGTTCCTCCAGGAATTCTCAAAATTTGAACGGAGTGATATTAAATTAAAGCAGTGCTCAGGGGTAATCGAACCCAGGTCGGCTGCATGCAAGGCAAACGCCCTAACCACTGTGCTATTGCGTCAGTCCCTTTATTTAATTTTTAACTGGAGTTAAATTTTTAACTGGGTGGTGACTTTGGGGTCTGGAAACAGATTTGCAGCTTGATTATTTCTTTTGAGATTTATTCATGAGTCTTTGGGTCATGACTGGGGAGGTCGCCCATCCCTGACTCTGAGAGATCCTGAAGATTTATTTAGGTCACAAAACGTTCATACCTGAGTGTTTCGACAGATTCATTCCTGGATGAGGCTCGTTCCGAGCCTGTGGAGTCTGGTGTGAGCATGGCAGCAATTGGGTTCTGGAGGTTTCTGGCTGCTGGCGCTCTGTGGGGGTGAGTGGGGGGCTCACCTGTCCTGCCCTGGGCGTCAGGGCTTATTACTGACTGTGTTCAGGGAGCACTCCTCGTGGCACTTGGAGACCAGGTGGGATGCCAGGGAACGAACACAGCGAACCCCTGTGTTATCGCTCCAGCCCAAACTCCTAATACCTTTTAATGGTCCAAATTCTAAAACATTGAAAGAAAAGACCAGAAAATTGCCCGTCTAGCCCTGCTCCAGCACGGCATCTTCTCTCAGCATGTCCCCTTCTGTGTCTGCGTTTTCAGAGCTTTCATTCTAAAGATGATATTTTTTTATGTGTTTTAAAAATGTACTACTTCAAATATTTCCCTCTGAATTTAGTCTTATAATTTTAGGTAGCTGTAACAGTCCATTAAGTAGAAGTGCTGTGACTTCCAAGGCCGCTTAAGAGTTATTAGATTCTTGGGGCTGGGGCTGGAGCGATAGCACAGCGGGGAGGGCGTTTGCCTTGCACGCGACCGATCCAGGTTTGATTCCCAGCATCCCATATGGTCCCCTGAGCACTGCCAGGAGTAATTCCTGAGTGCAAAGCCAGGAGTAACCCCTGTGCATCGCCAGGTGTGACCCAAAAAGCAAAAAAGCAAAAAAAAATAGTTATTGGATTCTATCCTGTGGAACCATCGCCCCCAGCCAGCATTCCCTGGCCCTGGGAACTGACTCCGTTTTAGGCCCAGCCTAGGGTTCATGGGTTTCCATGAGAAAATATGAACAAAGTGAGCACCTTCTGGCCTTCTCCCCACCCTTGGGTTTTTGGCCCACACCTGCCAGTGCTTAGGGCTTACTCCTGGCTCTGTGTTCAGGGATTATACCTGGCGGTGTTTAGGAACCATGTGGGGTGTTGGGGTTGGAAGCCGTGTTGGCCACATATAAGTGCCTTAACCCCTGTACCTCTCCTACAGCCCTGCTGACATTTTAACTGAAGATCTCTGTCAGGAGGAATCAATCACCTTTACCTAAAAGCTCCTCCTTACCCACAGTCTCTGTACAGAGCCCCCCGCCCCGCCCTCCTACCCCCTGCCCGACTCTGCCCCTTTGCACACGTGGACTCTAGTCTTCCCTCTCATTGCCCTGGAAAGTAGCTACAGAACAATAGACGCTGATTTCTCTCTCTTAAAAAAACTTATTTTTTTTTAAAAATTGAATCACAGTGAGATACACAATTGTTCATGATTGCGTTTCAGTCAAGCAATGTTCCAACACTCATCCCTCCGCCAGGGTACATTTCCCACCACCAATGTCCCCAGTGTCCCTCCCACACCCCTTCCAAGCCTGCCTCTATGGCAGGTACTTTCCTGCTCTGTCTGTCTGTCAGTCTGTCTCTCTGTCTGTCTGAGCTGATTTCTAGATGTTCTGGAGACTGACAGGACCAAGAGCCAGACCCCCAAGGATTCGGTGGTTCACTGCACCAGAGTGAAACAACCATTTCTCATCGCAGCCTGATAGCAGCCAAGAAGGGCAGCTTGGGGGCTCTCAGGCAGTTGGCTCTGTTTCGGGCCCACACCTAGTGACTCTCAGGGGCCACTCCCAGCTGGGTGCTGGGGGGCTTTGTGCTGGGAGAATCAAACCCAGGGATCCAGCCTGCAAGCCTGCAACTCTGCTCTCTGAGCCTCTCCCGGGCCCCTCGGCTCTTCTTTGTAAGGACATTGATGAAGGTTTCCTCTCTGCTGACCTTCTGTGTACCACTTTGGCATCTGTCAGGGTCTGGTTACGGGTCTTGGAAGTTACTTTAGTCTGACCAGCCCATGGTCTTCAGAGCCTTTTCAAGATCGCTGAGAAGGGGACAGAGCGATAGTACAGTGGGTAGAGCATTTGCCTTGCATGCGACTGACCCAGGTTTGATCCCCGGCACCCCATAGGGTCCCCCGAGCACCGCCAGGAGTAATTCCTGAGTGCAGAGCCAGGAGTAACCTCTGAGCATCGCTGAATATGATGCCAAACCCCCTCTTCATCCCCCCCCCAAAAAAAATAGTGGCTGAGAAGGAGAGGAGAAAATCAAGGAATCTTTGGGGAAGCTTTCATTTGGGATTTGATGCCTATTTTCCCAAAAGGACAAGAAAACTTTAGACTCCATGTCTGCACCCATGCATGTCTTCACTCCAGGGAAAGGGGCTTCTCCCTCTTTATATCAGAGTCTTGTTAGTGTCTTAGAACATCCAGGAAAATTCCCTTCTTCCTCCTACAGCTGCCTCGCACAGCAGAACAGGGCCAGCATGGGGGATCAGAAAATCTTGTGCCTTTAAGCCAGACAAAATATGCAAAAGAAAATAAGATGTCGGGGCACAGTGCAACACAGGCCCTGAATGATCTCATGGTAGAAATTTAATTTTGTTTCTAGTTATTTGGAGTTATAGACAGGATTATATCTCTCAGGCAGAGAAAGTCATTAATCAAGAAAGGGGCCTCTTAATCCTTTTCCCGATTTGAACGAGAGATGCCGTGAACTGCCTTTCGGGGGCTCGGCTGGGGGAGGTGAGCGGGCTTCTCTGCAGCTCTGCCTGCTGCCGTGGAGTCTCCAGCGCTGCCACTAGGCACCAGTGGGCAGGGGAGCCTGTCACATGGCGTGCAGGCCAGTGAGAGCCCGGGCATTGGCACATGGTCCTGTCTTGGACACCCGCCCCGAACCTTACAGGCCCTCAGCTGAATTTCCAACTTCTGCATGAAGCACCAGAAACTACCCACATCTCAGTGCATGATGCCTCCCTCCTTTGTTCAGGTCACAGCTGCTTAAAAAAGACTTTTTGTTTTGTTTTGTTTTTGAGCCACACCCGGTAATGCTCAGGGCTACTCCTGCCTCTGCATTCAGGAATCACTTCTGGTAAGCTCAGAGGACCATGTGGGATGCTGGGGATTGAACCTGGGTCGGCCACCTGCAAGACAAATGCCCTACCCACTGTACTATCGCTGTGACCCCTGAGGTCACAGCTTCTAACCTGACAGAGAGAACCAGCATCCTCCCTTTCCCATTCTCCTCTTCCCTGCCTCACTTCATTTCTCTCATCTATCCCTTCATCCCTTCCTTCTTCTCCTCTCTCTCTATCCACCCTTCCTCCCATGCCTCCACTCCTCCCTCTGGGTGCCAGAGCTCTGCTAGCCGCTGGGAGAGAGCAATATCGAAAATGCAGTCCTTGTCTGCAAGAAGTTGGATCAGAGTGACAAAGTTTTGCTCTGGTCAGCATTAATCTCAGGATCTCAGATCAAGAGCGAGGTCTGATTTAGCTCAGGGATTTGTATGTAGGCTAGAGATGGGCTGATCTGGGCTGGGAAGACCTTTTGTTGCCTGCTAGGACCTGCAGAACAGCCTCGGCATGGCCTCCTCACCCTGCAGGGAGAAGTTCATCAGCTGGGCATATGCCAGGCTTGTGAAGGTCCAGGCTTGGACTGGACATGCTGTCACTTTAACCTCCTACTTTTGGTCAAAGCAAGTCACAAGACCGGCTTTGGAAAAAAAAAAATCAGGGGCCAGATCCATAGTACAGACGACCAGGGCCCAATCCCCAGCATCCCATATGGTCCCCCAAGCACCGTCAGGAGTAATTCCTGAGTCCAGAGCCAGGAATGACCCCTGAGCATCGCTGGGTGTGACCCCAAAAAGCAATAAATAAATAAATAAATAAATAAAAACTAAAAAGATTTAGCACTGTAGCACTGTCCTCCCGTTGTTCATTGATTTGCTTGTGCACGTGGGCACCAGAAACATCTTCATTGTGAGACTTGTTGTTACTGTTTTTGGCATATCAAATATGACACGGGTACTTCTGCCGAGCGGTTGGGATACTCTCAGTAGCTTGCCCGGCTCTCCGAAAGGGTCGAAGGAATCGAACCTGGGTCGGCTGCGTGCAAGGTAAACGCCCTACCTGCTGTGCTATTGCTCTAGACTTAAAAAAAAAAAAAATCAAAGCATGGAGAAGAAATATGCTTTGTTTGGGCGTGGAGGATTCCAGAGTCCTAAGATAAAAACTGTGGACACCTACGCAGTTATGAATTAGGGGCATGTGCAATCGATCATGCTCCCGCGTGTTAATCAATAGAGCAATAAAGCAGACCGAACAGCACATCTACTGAAGTCTCCGAAATATTCCTCAAACAAGGCCGAGCTCACAGAGCTGCAAGTTTTTCGATCTGCCAGACTGTGCATGGCCGGGCTCCCGGGCTCAGGGGCTTGTTGGAGCTCTGTCCCTCACTCTTTGTCTGATATCTGGCCCCTGGGCCTCCTTTTGCAGCTTCATGATAGCAGTTACTTTAATGCACTCAGACAAGATGACTCTGGCTGGCCCAGTCTTTCGGCCTTCCTTGCAGCTATTGGCAGAAAGGAGAGCCCGCCTACACCTCTCCAACAGATACTTTGATTGGCCCAGATTAGGTCATGTGCTCACCTCGGAGCCAATCACTGACCAAGAGAGAGGGAGGAGTCTAACTGGCTGTTTGTGCCGCAGGGTCCTCCCTGAGTTACAGAAGCTGGAGGCCCTGGGATAGGCCGGGTGGGTAGGTGGGTACGGTGCGGAGGACGTGGGGAGAAGGCCTTGAACGCTCCCAAAGGAGTCGGGTGTCTGCTAGCAGAGGGCAGAAGAGACAGGTGCTGGGAGCACGAGAGCCCCCAGCAGCCACAGTGGCGCCCACACAGGGCGCTGTGGAACTGCCGACAGTGTGTGTGTCCCGCACACACATCCCGCATCGCTGGAGGGGATGGGAGGGACCACGCAGGGGCAGTGGGCTCGTGGTACACAGTGCGTATGCCACCGTGCGAGGGCAATGGAAGGCAGAGGGAAAACTTCTGACCCAGGACCATCACCCACACCAGGGCCAGTGACTGCCCGGGACCATCACCCACACCAGACACAGTGACTGTCCGGGACCATCACCCACACCAGACACAGTGAGTGTCCGGGACCATCCCCCACACCAGGCCAGTGACTGTCCGGGACCATCACCCACACCAGACACAGTGACTGTCCGGGACCATCACCCACACCAGGCCAGTGACTGTCCGGGACCATCACCCACACCAGGCCAGTGACTGTCCGGGACCATCACCCACACCAGACACAGTGACTGTCCGGGACCATCACCCACACGAGGCCAGTGAGTGTCCACGACCATCCCCCACACCGGGGCCAGTGAGTGTCCGGGACCATCACCCACACCAGACACAGTGACTGTCCGGGACCATCATCCACACCAGGCCAGTGACTGTCCGGGACCATCACCCACACCGAGGCCAGTGACTGTCCGGGACCATCACCCACACCAGGCCAGTGACTGTCCGGGACCATCATCCACATCAGGGCCAGTGACTGTCTGGGACCATCACCCACACCAGACACAGTGACTGTCCGGGACCATCCCCCACACCGGGGCCAGTGACTGTCCAGGACCATCCCCCACACCGGGGCCAGTGACTGTCCGGGACATCACCCACACCAGGCCAGTGACTGTCCGGGACCATCACCCACATCAGACACAGTGACTGTCCGGGACCATCACCCACACCGGGGCCAGTGACTGTCTGGGACCATCCCCCACACCAGGCCAGTGACTGTCCGGGACCATCCCCCACACCAGGCCAGTGACTGTCCCTTACCATCACCCACACCAGGCCAGTGACTGTCCGGGACCATCACCCACATCAGGGCCAGTGACTGTCCGGGACCATCACCCACACCAGACACAGTGACTGTCCGGGACCATCCCCCACACCGGGGCCAGTGACTGTCCGGGACCATCCCCCACACCGGGGCCAGTGACTGTCCGGGACCATCCCCCACACCGGGGCCAGCGAGTGCCCAGGTCCACCGCGAGCCTCGGCACCACCAGGCTGGAGCCGTCGTAGGTGGGTAGGGCATGTGCCAACCTGGACTTGGTCCCCGGCAGCCCATGTGGCCGGCCAGTCCCTGGCAGGGCTGCGGAGTCAGAAGAAAGCCCCGAGCACGCAGGGTGTGGCCCCTCAAGCAGGGACAGGCTCCGAGGCAGGTGCTCTGTGCGCTGCGACTGAGCCCCGGCCTCCCGCAACCTGAGTCAGGCCGTGCCCGGGGCTTCTCACAGGGGGCTGAGGAAGGCGGAGGTGCCCTTCGGCTTAGCGGGCGGCGGGCGCTGTCTGTGTTTTCACCCCGGGTGCTGGGCTGGGTGGCCCTCGGCACGAGGGCTCTGCTCTCCTGGGCTTCGGGCTGCTCTCAGGTCAGCCCTTGATTTGAGAAGACCCCGACCGGTGAAGGGTTGGTGATTTGGGGGGTGCCGGTGGTCCTGGGGTCCTCAGGGGCCGGCTCGGGATACCCAGAAGGCGCGAGGCCCAGGGGTTCCCTGGCGTGTCCGAGAGCGCGTGTGATTGCGGGTCTCTGAGCCTTGCCCGTAACCTCTGCGGGGCAATCTGGGGTCTGGGGTAGTTGAGGCCTCCAGGGGATACGATGCGCCACTTCTGAGGGACTCGCGGCCCTCCCCTGCCCACAGGCCCTCTGCGGGAAGCCTGAGGGAGCAACAGGGCCGCGCCACGATGGTGCCACCCCTTGGGCCTCCTGCTGGCCTGGCTGCTCCCCGCTGGCGCCTCCTCTGCCACCCCCACCCCCGTTTCTCCCGCTGGGTTTGTGTCGTCCTGATGGGGCGTGAGTGTCACAGGGGGTGGGTCCCTGTTCGGACATCAGGTGCATCAGAATGCTGGTGTCCCTGGGTGGTCACGGCGGGGTGGGCACAGGAGGGGGCTTCGGCCTGGGCTCTGAGAAGGGAGGGAAGGCCACCCGCGTGGGCAGTGCTGACGGGACCGACTGCTTGTGGCGGCTCACTGAGGGGTCTTTCCTGCCGGCTGGGTTTCGCGGTGTTTGTGTGGTTGTGTGTATGTGTGATGTGTGGTGTGGGTGTGTGTGTGCATGCTTCTGTGTGGTATGTGACTGCATGTGCATTTGTATGGAGGGCGTGCCTGTGGTGTGTGTGATATGTGGTGTGTGTATATGTGTGCCTGTGTGTAGTATGTGGCACACCAGTTGTGTGTCTGGTGTAGTGGCATGTGTGTCTATGTGTATAGTATGTGAGTGCCTGTGTGTTTGCTATGGGGTGTGTCCTGTGTGTGGTGTATGTGCTCTGTCACTATGTGTTTTGTATTTATCCAGGTGTGTGTGCCCTTGTGTGCTGTATGTGCTGTGTATATTGTGTGCCCGTGTGTGGTGTGTGTGCTGTGTATATTGTATGCCTATGTGTGATGCGTGTGCTGTGTACATTGTGTGTCTGTGTGTGGTGTGTGTGCTGTGTACATTGTGTGCTTGTGTGTGGTGTGTGCCTGTGTGGTGTGTGTGCCTGTGTGTGGTGTGTGTGCCTGTGTGGTGTGTGTGCTGTGTGTGTTGTGTGCCTGTGTGTATTGTGTGTGCCTGTGTGTGGTATGTGTGGTGTGTATATTGTGTGCCTGTGTGTGGTATGTGCGCTGTGTGGTGTGTGCGCTGTGTGTATGGTGTGTGCCTGTGTGTGGTGTGTGCTGTGTGGTGTGTGTGCCTGTGTGTGGTGTGTGTGGTGTGCATATTGTGTGTCCATACGTGCATTGTGTCTCCATCATCACCGTGGTCCACAGTGGAAGCTTCTGCAAAGGTTTTTGAGAGCAAGGGGCTGTCTGGGAGAGTTTCTGGGGTGTCATTGGAGGAACGAGGACCCGTCAGACCCCCAGGCCAGCCAGGCCTGTCCCCTGCTCTGTCCTGCTCCAGCTCCGCGAATCACAGTTGGTGGCAGTGGGACGCCCGCCACATTCCTGCCCGGGCCCCTGGGCCTCAGACTGTCATTGAATTAGTCGTGAAGGGTTTCTGTGCGGCCGAAAGGCAGTGACACGGGGACGTGGCCGGACTCAGGATCTGTCATTTGCTGTTCCTGCCGGCTGCCCCGAGTGCCTGGAGATGCGGTAATTCAATTGGGGTGCCCGGCCCCCCGCCCCCCAGCCTGGGCCGGGCCCAGACGCACAGTCCCGCCGCCCGGCAGCCAGACAGATTTGCGAAATGGAACAATTAACTCGCAAGCGAGCTGTCTGAACTGATTTTCCCTTCATCCCCGGCCAGGCCTGCAAACCCTCTTCCCGGCATTGTCTTCATTAGCGGCCGAGACAGCCTGGACAGGCCTCAACTGCTGGCTCGGGCGAGGCCGGGGACGCCAGCTCCTCCGACACCCACCACCTGCCCGCGCTGCCGGCCAGTCCCCTCCTGGCTGGCCCCACTTCCCAACTGTGCGGCCTGCGCTGTGGAGGCTTCTGGGGCCTTTTCCTGGGCATGAGTCAGCGGGCAGGGGGGCCCGGGGGCTCCCCCTCTGACCAGAGGGAAGGACGCCTGGTGCGGGGTCATGCATCTCCCTGCTCTTGGCTTCTGGTTCCTGGTGGCCGAGGGCGTCCCCCCATCGCCCCCCTACGACAAAGCTGCTTTTGTGCCTCTCTTCTGTCTGGCCCCACTGCGGGCCTGGGCTCAGCAGGCGGAAAGCTCAGGGGCACCAGGGGTCTGGGGGCGGCCCCTGCAGCGTTCCGACGTGGCTTCTCAGAAGTGGCAGGTGGGGAGACGGAGGCTCAGAGCAGGGCAGGGAGGGGACTCAGACCCCTTCAGACCCCTGCCCAGGATGTTCCCAGCCCCTGACTCGTAGCTCTGTGCTCAGCGCTGGAATGCGTGGGAGCCCCGGATGCCCGCCCTCTCCTCAAAGGCCCGACCCTGGCACTGCCACATCCACAGGGCCGGGCACGGGGCCTGGCGCGCTGTCGGAGCTCAGCACGGCTCCCTGACTGAGCCAGGGGCGCAGAGGGGGCCGTGGGGGCCGTGAGCGAGTCTGCCCTGCCCCCACTGACTGGTCATTTGTGGGAACCACAAAGGGGCACCCCTGCCAGGGCCGTGGGCGTGAGGGAGCGCCTCTGCTCAGGTCCCCGAGGGCCAGGGTGTGGCTGTCCCTCTCTCTGCGCCTCAGTCCCCTCTCGGGGAAAAGAAGGGGATGGGTGGCTTCAGCATCGAGAGAGAGTCTGGGGTGCTCGGGAAGCCCAGCGCCCGGTGCTCTGGGGAAGGTGGGCCGTGGCACCCCAAGTCTCCTGAGGGAGGGGAGGGTGCGCAGAGACCAAGTGCAGGAGGCCCTGGGCCTGGGGGATGCCCCTTCGCCCGGGAGGAAAGGGCCGGGAACAGTTGTCGAGTGACTCCTGCCCAGGCCGGGCCGGGCTCTGGCCTCTGGTTCCCGCCCCTCACTGCTGGCCCCGAGGCGTGCCCCGCTTTCTCTGCACAGCGCAGGGGGCGCGCAGGGGACCATATGGGATGCTGGGAATCGAACCTGGGCTGGTGGCGTGCAAGGAAAGCTCCCTACCCGCTGTGCTACCACTCCAGCCCCATCCCCTGTCTTTTTAAAATCGAATCACCGTGAGATACACAGTCCCAAAGTTGTGCATGATTGGGTTTCAGTCATCAGTGTTCTGACGCCCGTCCCTCCACCAGTGCACATTGTACACTTCCCACCACAACGTCCTCAGCTTCTTCCCCGTCAACCCCCCAGCCTGCCTCTATGGCAGACTCTCTCTCTCTCTGTCGCCCTCTCTCTCTCTTTCTCTCTCTCTCTCCCTTCCTCCCTCTCTCTCTCTCCCTCCCTCTCTCCCTCCCTCTCTCTCTCTCCCTCTCTCCTCCCTCTCCCTCCCTCCCTCCCTCCCTCTCTCTCTCTCCCCCCTCTCTCTGTTGCCCTCTCACTCTCCCCCTCTCTCCCTCTCTCTCTCCCTCTCTCTCTCTCTCTGTCGCCCTCTCTCCCTCTCTCCCTCTCCCTCTCCCTCTCTCCCTCTCTCTCTCTCTCTCTCTCTCTCTCTCTCTCTCTCTCTCTCTCTCTCTCTCTCTCTCTCTCTCTCTCTCTCTCTCTCTCCCCCTCTCCCCTTTTGGGCACTATGGTTTGCCATGCAGGTACTGAAAGGCCATCATCTGTATCCCTTCCCGCCTTTCAGCATTCCGTTCCTGTCAGAGTCCTCATGCCCAGCTCTTACCGTCATCGCTGACCATGGCCCTTTGAGGGGGTTTGGACTCTAGGGATTTCTGTCTTCACCCCAAACTTCTCCACAAGAGCTGCAGGGAGGGTATAAAGTCTCAGGAGTGACTTACGGGCGTGTCCTGGAATTGCCGAGTGGCGCAAGCGTCCTGCCCTCTAGGCCCTGGTGTCCAGCATGGATGGCCCTTGTCATTTGCCCCGAGACAGCTTTTCTCCTTGGACGCAGCCAGGGTCATATTTCAACGTTGTTATGTCAACCCTTATCCCGGTTGACTCGTCTCAGTGGCTGCAGATGCTGAAGCTTTCAGTGCAGTGCGAACATGGCGAATGCAGGTCTGTGGACGTGGGACACGGAGGATACAGGGGTATCCACAGGGGATATAGGAATATGCATGTAGAATATAGGAATCTGCACACAGGATATAGGAATATGCATGTAGAATCTAGGAATATGCACACGAATATGGGAGTATGCATGTAGAATACAGGAATATGCACATGGAATATAGGAATATGCACACAGGATGCCGGAATATACACAGGAGATAGGAATATGCACATGCATATAGGAATATGCACGTGGAGTATAGGAGTATGCAGTAAATATAGGACTGAATGCAGGGTATGGGAATGTGTCCAGAATATGGGAGGGTGAAGCTGGAGCGATAGCACAGCGGGTAGGGCGTTTTCCTTGCACGCAGTCTACCGGGTTCGATTCCCAGCATCCCGTATGGTCCCCTGAGCATCTCCAGGAGTAATTTCTGAGTGCAGAGCCAGGAGTAACCTCTGAGCATCACCGGGTGTGACCCCCCAAAAAAATGGAATATGGGAGGGCGCGTGTAGAGTATCGGTGCATGCAGTGTCCATCTCACAGGGCTGTGGAAAATAAATGAGAAAACAGAGAAGGTGATGAGCAGGTCCTCACGACTATAATTTATTCCCTTCCGTTGTACTTTTGAATACAGACCTTATGGGTGTAAGATGAAGTAAGATGCAGGGGTCAAGGGGGGAGGCTCTGATGACTCTGGAAATGTTTTGACAAATGGCTTTGGAAAGGATTGTGCCTCTCTCAGCCAGACCCGAGCACAGCGGGGGCTTCTCCCGTCTTCCCGCCTCGAAGGTGCCATCAATCAAACACACGCCTTGATGGGCCCCCGTCTCTGGCGTTGGGGTGACTCACCTACCCAGTCTTACTTGGCTCAGTTCTTCACTGCTGGCTGAAAGGGCTCTCTCCCCCTCACTCTCTCCTCTCTCCCTCTCTCTCCCCCTCTCTCCTCTCTCTCTCCTTTCCCTCTCTCCTCTCCCTCTCTCCTCTCCCTCTCTCCTCTCTCTCCTCTCCCTCTCTCTCCCCTATCTCCTTTCCCTCTCTCTCTCCCCTTTGTCCTCTCCCTCTCTCTCCCTCTCTCCCCCTCTCTCCTCTCCCTGTCTCTTCTCTCTCTTCCCCTCTCTCTCTTCTCTCCTCTCTCCTTTCTCTCTCATCTCTCTCTGCTCTTTCCCTCCTTCCCTCTCCTCTGTCTCTCCTCTCTCCCTCCCTCTCTCCTCTCTTCCTCCCTCTCTCCCTCTGTCTCTCTCTGTCTCTACCTCTGTCTCTCTCTTCTCAGCACTGCGTTTCCCTGTGCCACACTGGTTTCCAGAGTGAATCATCCCCTTTTGTCCCGCTGCAGACACTCAGCATTTCAGGATGGCAGCTGAGCGTGCCCCCTGTGGTGCAGGTTTGGTGGGCCTCGGAGAAGTGTGGGGGCGCTGGGGTGAGGCCAGCACAGGAGGGGTCTGTCTGCTGGCACTCAGGCTCCAGCCGTGGAAGGAGTGGGATGAGGCCGGGGCTACTGGTGATGGTGGAGACCGGCCAGGCTGCCTCAGGGATGCGGGGGCAGGTCGTGACGGGACACACTGGCTCCTGGGCTTCTGCCCGGGGGTTTGTTTCTTTGCTGCTCGCTGGGCAGAGGGTGGTGGGTCACTGAGCTGAGGCCATAGGCCTGTTCCAAGCCCTCTGGAGGGGGCAGGGGAACCATGTGGGTCTTAGAACAGGTGCTCAGGTCTGGGGGTCCCAGGAAGCCATGGGAAGGGAGGGGGAGTGACCAGCAGGGAAGCAGGGGATGGCCTGGCCTTGCCCTCGGCCTCCCAGCCTCTCAGCCTCTCTTCCTCCCTTCTTCCCTCGAGGCCTGCCTCTCTTTCTCCCTCCAAACGCCTGCTCTGCCTCTTTCTTCCTCCCTCCTTCCTGCCTCCTGGACTCCCTTCCTCCTCCCCTGCTCTCCCTCCCTTCCTTCTCTTCCTCCCTCCTTCCATCCCTGTCTCCCTCCTCCCCTCCCCGTCTCCCTCCTTCCTCTTCTCTCCTTCCTTCTTCCCTCCTTCCCTCCTGCCTTCTCTCGCTCCTTCCGTCCCGAACAGTGCTGAGTTCTCCTGGGAACCCCAGGCAGTACTCTCCCCAAAGGACAGACTGGTTCAGCGCTCGGGCCTCACCCTGCAGGGGTCCGCCAGCACCTCCCTGGGGAGCTTGGGCGCACTCAGGGGTTTCGAGGCTCCCCTGGCGGTGCTGGGGGCACGGTGGTGCTGGGGATGGAGACTGGGGCTTTCCGCTCGCGCGGCATGTGCTTCAGCCCTCTGAGCTACCCCCAGCCTCTCGCTGAAGCTCTGTTAACTTGGCCCAGACGGGACGGGCTGCGATCCGGGTAGAGGGTCAGTCAGCCCCTTCCCTGGGCTTCTCTGAGCCACTCAGAGGTGCCCGTGCGCGCCCTGGAGAACTGGCGTCCTTAGCCAGGGCCTGCACTGTCCCCAGGGCCTCTTCATGGCCGCCCCTTCCAGGCTGCTGTGGGGAACCGCAGAAACTCTTCCGAGCAGCCTCTGTCTCTTGCCTGTGGCTCCATCCACTTCCCAGAGCCCGCTGGTCCCCCGTTTCCCGAGGCTCACAGGAGCCGGTGATTTCCTCGAAGCCGGAGCCTTTCTGCCAACGGCCCCAACTCCGGGTCCTGGGAGGCCATGGGCCCCGGGTAGGGCGCGGGGACTCCAGCCCCAGGGGAACGGGGCAGCGTTCTCTCCCCCTTCCTGGGGCGGTGGCCGCGAGCCACACGTACACGCACGGTCACATGCAGTCGCACGCTTGGCTGTGGCCCCCAGAGTTCCAGACGGGGCTGCCGTGTGGGGTGGGGCAGGGCTGGGCACCCGAACCTCAGTAGGCACCAAGGCCCCGTGTCCCGGGAACAAGCGGGATTCAGGAAACGACCTCCCCACGCAGCCTGCGCCGTGCCCGGGGTACTGTGGCGGGGGTGAGTCTGAGCATTCCTGGCCATCAGCCACCCCCTGCCCCCTCCCTGTCCCCACGTCCCCCCCCCCCCCCCCACATCACAGGGAAAGGGAGCTTTCTCGTGCAGGTCGTTGGGTCGGTTCTGCTGAGCAGGCCCAGGAGAACCTGAGTCCCACAGACAGGGGTGCAGTTGGGGCGTGCTGAGGGCTGGTTAAAAGGTTTTGTTAGGGCGCGGATCGAGATCTCCCTTACCGACAAAGAGACTCCAGAGACTGCAAACAGCAAGCAGGATTTATTGTAAGACTGGCTAGCCAGGGTCCAGCCGCCTACACGGACACGCAGGTCCAGCAGATTGGGCAAAAGACCCCGAGCTTCCCCAAAGGAGATCTTATATAGGCCTTCCCCGGCCGTTACAGCAAAGCCCGCGCATTTCATAGCCAATAGATTTGTAATATTACAAACTTTCTTAACCAATCCATTTAAAAGGACATCACTCCTTAGCCTATGGCTTTAGAGATCAGTATTCGAGTCAATATTCAGGAATGTCCCAGTTCTGGCGGCAGTCCTGGGTCTTGTGATATGAGTCGTGTGATATGGGTCTGGTTATCTGGTCTGACCACCACCCTTCTTGCGAACCGGGGTGCCTGTATCTGAATGCGGGCTCCTGTAAAAAGAGTCTTAAGAAAGCTAAATAGATTCCTGTGGTCTGTCCTGAGCCAGTTCCTCACAGTTTATAATTCAGTTACCACCACATTGTCATTTTGGGGTCCCCAGAGGAAAGCTCTTAACGCCCGCCACCCCCTGCCCCAAACACACACCAATATCCCGCCAGTCCACCACTGGAATTATAGTCAACCCCGCATTGATCTGAAAGGACAGCATGAAATGATTCATCAGGCATCGTGCCCAGCCCATCTGAACGTTTTTTTTCCAGCATCCTTTAAGGGCCAATTCCACGCCACAGGGGTGGGGGGTGGGGGGGTGGGGGGAGGGAAAAGGGCATCAAGGCCCTATGAAGATGAAATCCCGTTATTTGCAAGGCACCTGATAGAATGAGGGTTCGGCCACCCCAACCCCCATCTTCAGGACCTGCTCACTTAAACTTCCAGCCCTCGGAGGCCCTGAGAGAGACATCGCTTTCGTTACCTTTAATGACCGTTTTTGCCCTTCAGTGCCGCAAAGTATGGAAATATTGCTGTGCGCTTTGGGGCAATTTTCCCACTGGGTTTTTCTGCCGTTAAAAGCCCCAAGTAGTACATTTTCCTACCTACTTATTTGCAACTGTCAAAAAGATGGCAAAATTCATGTAAAAAAAAAAGTCCCTCAGCCATCAATCCCCGACAAATCAGCAATTATTTCAGGCTGGTGTTTTAAGCAAAAATGGCTTTCCTGGCAGAAACTGATTTCTATTTTCTGAAATAGAAGGCGCGGGGGAGGGGCGCACTGGGGTTTTCAGCCCCGGGTCTCCCTGGACAGACCCTTGGCAACGGCTCTAATGGTCGAGGGGGGGGGGGTGAATTTCCACGGAGGGTCCCTGACGTTTGGCAGAACGAAATGCCAGTCTGGGTGCCCTTTGGTGCACCTTTTGGCGAAGGAGACAAGAGTCCTTTCTCCCCTAGCCTCACGATGCTCATCGCTGGCCAACGTGGCCCGGGTGCCCTGGCGCCAAGAAGGAGGGGCTGGGTGGAGAGGGGAGCAGAGCTGCCCCCGGCCCCCCGATAATGCAGGATCAGAGATAGAGGGATCAAGAGGCAATGTTCTTGGAAGATAAGCAGTGGACTGCCTGTCATGAGTAATTGATGACCGAGATCCTGAAGCATGTGGCCACGATAAAATATATATATATATATATATATATATATATATATATATATATATACACACACACACACACACACACACGGAAACGCACCCCCCGCTGCCGCCGCCGCCTCTCTGCGGAATCTTTGGGGATCAGCTGAGAAGCCGTTTGCTGAAAGGCAATATTCTCCGCGCCGGGCTCGGAGCGCGGGGCTGCGGGTCTCCCGGGGAGCTGCCTCTGACTTTCATCTTGATATTGGATTTAAGCCGCGTCCTCCCAGATAAAGGCGGGCCGCCTGGGGCCCACCTGGCCCTGCCAGCTCCCTGCGCGGGGCGGGGCGCCCTCCCCTCCCCTCCCCTCCCCGGAAGGGTCCCCGCGTGGACCCCGCGTGCATCTGCGCTTTGCCTGGACTCTCCAATCTGCGTCGGCTGGACGGCGCGGGGAGGGATTCTGGCCAGCGGGCATTGGTCGCCCTTTAAGGAGCCCCTGGCGAAGGGCACTGGGTTTCCGGGAGCCCCCTGAGGCCGCCCTGGTCCTGCCTGGCGACAGTCAGACCAGCAGGTGGGGGCTGCGGGGTCTGACCTTGGTCTCTGGGGGTGCACTTCCCACCCCAGGGCGGCCGGTCCTGCTTAGAGATGAGGAATGCGGGCTCTCGGGGGAGGGGGTCTGGGGGGGGGGCGGCACTGAATCCTGGGTACGGTCGGGGCAGCCTGGCTGACTGGCACCCCTCCACTGAACCGATCATCTCTGCGCCCCTGAACGTCCCCACCCCGTCGTGCCCCCCCACCCCCCCCATAGCCCCAGCGAGCGTTTTTGTGCCATGGGAAGCGTTCTGCTTGCCTGCGGCTGAGCTGGGAACAGGGAAGTCCCCCTCTGGGCCTCCTGAGCGACACCGCTGACCTGACCAGGGCTGTGTGTGTCCACACTGCGTGTGTGCCCACCCTGGCCTGCGTGTGTCCACAGTGGCCCTCAGCGGCCCAGGGAAGCTCTGGGCTCCCACGGGCACTGCTTCTCGGGGCAGGGTGTGAGCCAGTGGGGGGTGCCTTTTCTTCTCTGCCTCCCACCCCAGGGGGGAAGCCGGAAGTCGGGGCGTGAAGAGGTTTGTGCGGCCAGCAGGGGGCTCCTGGCCTGGCCACCTGCAGGCGGGAAGGGTGACCGAGCTCTCCCTCGGTCCTGCTGTGTGTGGTGCTCCTTCCGGCTCAGATCAGAGCAGCCCTGAGGATGGTTCCCTGGGACACCCCCTGCCCCGCACCCCTTCTGCTCTTCTTTGCCATAGCCCCTGGGGTCCCCACTTCTGTGATCCAGGAGAAGGCGGCCTGGCCTTGTGCTTCGTTCCAGGTGACCCATCTCTCCCTTGGACCCCCAGCTCCCACACTGAGCCTCCCCTTGTACCCTACTGCACCCAGCCCCACTCCCTGCTGCTAGGACAAATCACTGCCCCCACATTCCTGCGGATGCCTGGCTGCTCCCAGGACTTTTTTTTTTTTTTTTTGCCTATTCCGTCACTTCTGGAAGCTTCTGTCTGTCTGCCAGGTGTGATACGGAGGTGGCCCTGTGCTAAAGGCTAAATTCTGCTGCGATGGCAGGTGGTGTCCTGGCCCCAAATGGACGGGGACGCCTTTAGATCTCCTCCCATTTGTCTCTAAGAAGCCTTGGAATTCCGGCCCCTGCAGCCCCAGCTGCGGTGCTGTCCAGTGTGAGAGTTGCCGAGCGGCTCGGGCCGCGCTGCCCTCTGAGTCTGCAGGACGCGGCCAGTGGGAGCAGCAGCTCCCAACCCCCACGGCCGAGCTCGAGTCTCAAGGCCCTGCTGAGCGGCCTTAGGCGGGGCCTTGCCAAGGAAACGCTTGCGTGGTCCAGTGCTGGCTCATCCTGCTCTCTCCGTGGCGCCCAGAGCTGTTTCCTCGCCCGCAGCCCGAGTCTGACAGCCAATGGGGGAGCTCAGCTTCCTCCCTCTCGTCATGTTCTCTCGTGAGCGCCTGACCTGTCCCTCAGGGCTTCGCTGAGACGTGGGCTCGAGCCTCCTGAAAGCGATGAGAGGGTAGTCGGGATGTGGGGCCGGGCCCGGGCTGGGCAGGAGATACATGCCTGGCCTGGGGTCCCTCCCTGGCACCACAGAGGGCCAACTCTGCAGAATATTGAAGTGAATACCAAAGGACAGCTTGGGAAAGTTCTCGTGATCTTCCTCTCCCAAGCCACCTCTGGCCATTTCTTGGGTCCTTGCGAAGTCCTGGCCTTCCCCCTGCACATTCCAAGGGAAGTGTTTGCCGGCTTTCACCAAGGCTTCCTGCTCCTCGTGGGTGCCACCAAGTCCCAGGGCTGGCCTTTATAGAAATGACCCTTCATCGTTGGTGACTCAGAGGTGCCCAGACTTGGACTGCTGGGACATCTCCACGAAGAAAGCTTTTGTGCTTTTGTAGGGCTGGAGCAATAGTACAGCAGGGAGGGCACTTGCCTTGCATGCAGCTGACCCGGGTCCAATCCCTGGCATCCCACATAGTCCCCTGAGTACCAGCAGGAGCAATTCTTGAGTGCAACACAATTCTGAGCACCACCGGGTGTGGCCCCAAACTGAACCAAGCCGAAACAAGGATCTTTTACTTTATTGCTCATTCTCAGAGCTCGAGGTCCTGGAGGGGAAGAGTCTGGGCCGAAGGGGCCCTGTTTCCCTGGCGTTCAGGAAACACCACCATAGCGCCCTCTTTCTTTGGGCTCTCTGCTGCCTGGGAGAGGCAGCGAGGGCAGAAAACAGGCAGGCAGGCCCTTCAGCTTTGGCTTCTCTTCGGACTCTCAAAAATTACCCCTGTCCCCCCTGCGGAAGCCCCAAAGGGCATCTTTGGACCAGAGAGACAGTGCCGGGGATCAGGCGTTGCCTTGAATGCAGCCGACTGAGGTTTGATCCCTGGCACCACATAGGGTGTCCTGAGCACCCAGGAGTGGTCCCTGAGCACAGTCAAGAGTAGGCGCTATGAACCCGCGTGTGGCTGAACAGGCGAGGTAAATCAGAGGCGGGCGGGTTGGCCTAGGGCCGGCCCAAATAGAATCCCCGGCAGCCACTTGCTTCTATGATCCCAAATCGCCACCATATCCGTGGCCTGATTTCACCATCCCAGGCTGGACCTCACCAAGATATAATCTGCTGAAAATTCGGGTATGCAGGTTTTGTGACTGAAATCTCCAGGCTTTCTGGGGGTTGGGTGGGCTACCACCCCCCACCTCTGTGTACTTCCAGAAGCCTCAGCAGTCACATCCACACCCCAAAGCTGCCACCCAATTAAGAAGCTACTCCAGCCTTACCATCCCCATAAAAATACTGAATGCCCCGAACAAACACCATGACCTCTTAGCACCTGCATTGCAAACCATAATGCACAAAAGGAAAAGGAGAGAGAGAGAACAAGAAGAAAAGTACCTCCCATAGACGAGGCTGGAGGTAGGGGTTGGGGGGTTGGGGGATGGAGGTGGGGAAACGAGACATTGGGAGGTGTGCACTGGTGGACGGATGGATGCTGGATCATTGTATGACTGAAACCCAATTATGAGTAGCTTAGTAATGATCTATGTCATGGATATCTAATTAAAATAATTTTTAGAAGAAGTAATGTGGTGGGGCTGGAGCAATAGCACAGCAGGTAGGGCGTTTGCCTTGCACGCGGCCAACCCAGGTTCGATTCCCAGCATCCCTGAGCACCACCAGGAGTGATTCCTGAATACAAAGCCAGGAGTAACCCCTAAGTATCTCCGGGTGTGACCCAAGAAGCAAAAAAAAAATAGAAAAGGTGAAGTTTATGCCCAATTCAATTAGCTTAATCAATGGCTGAAAAAATAGCAGTACTCCTACATTAAAATAAAAAAAAAGGAGGTGCTGAGCACTGCTGACTCTGGCCCCCAGCCCCTCCCACCGCCTCCCCATAAGGACTTCTTCCACCAGACCCACCCTGGACAGCGTGTCCCCACCTACAGGAGCCCCAGAGTGCCCTACCGGAGGCCCACGGGCAGGGCTGGCAGCAGGGCAGGGCCTCCGTGGCTGAGTCTTGTGCCCTGTTCAGGGGTGAGACCTGGGGTGCAAGAGGGGAGGTGCCTCTGGGCCTTGCCTCTGGAGAGATGATGAGTGTCGCCCGCCCGGGGTGTGGGGTCTGGGCTGCCTCCTTATGGGAGCACATTGCGTGCCGTGAGCAGCGTGGGGAGGCTCACAGGGTCACGTTCAGCTTTGGGGCCTCGTTGAGGTCCGTGGGTATGAGGCAGCCCCGGGGTCAGCCTGAACCGGACTCAGTCTAGAGCTGCGAGCAAGGCGGCAAGGGATTCATGGGGACACTGTCGCCAGCCAGCCGCACGTGGCTGCGGGCCCACAAACCCTGCAGTGCCACGGGGGCTCCAGCCGGGCCCTGTGGCACCGAGGAGGTGTTTGTCGGACTCCCGCTTCCAAGTTTGCTTTTTAAGCTCTTTCGCCCTTCTCAAAGCAATGCCGCAGAGGAAACCCACCCTTTTTTCTGGCACCCCCGCCCCATGCTTCCACCTGCCTCTTTGCTTCCGCTGACCTTTGTTCTCTTGTCAACGTTCACAGATCATTTTAGTTTCACCCATTCATCAATCTCGCCTCCTCGCAGCTCATCCCAGTGTAAAATCATTCCATACTTATCCTTTTCCTTCTGATTCGCTCAAATCACCCTAGTTCCTTCATAACTTTTATCATATATATGCATATGTGTATGCATATGTATCACTGTAGCACTGTCATCCCATTGTTGATTGATTTGCTCAAGCGGGCACCGGTAACGTCTGCATTGTGAGACTTGTTGTTACTGTTTTTGGCATATGAATACACCACGGGGAGCTTCCCAGGCTCTGCCATGCAGGCAAGGTACTCTTGGTAGCTGGCTGGGCTCTCCGAGAGGGATGAAAGAATCAAACTCGGGTGGGCCACGTGCAAGGAAAACACCATACCTGCTGTGCTATCGCTCCAGCTATGTGTATACATACATATATATATATATATATGTATATATACACACACATATATATACACACACATATATATACACACATATATATGTGTCACTGTCACTGTCACTGTCATCCTGTTGCTCATCGATTTGCTTGAGCGGGCACCAGTGATGTCTCCATTGTAAGACTTGTTGTTACTGTTTTTGGCATGTCGAATATGCCACTGCTAGCTTGCCAGGCTCTGCCATGTGGGTGGGATACTCTCGTTAGCTTGCCGGGTTCTCTGAGAGGGACGGAGGAATCAAACCTGGGTGGGCCGCGTGCAAGGCAAACGCCCTACCCGCTGTGCTATATATATATTATATATTTGTGTGTAGGATGACAATACTTTGTCCTTTCCCTCCTTGCCACAAGTAGCTTGTCCCGGTTTTCCCCGGAGTTTAGGCTTACCCCAGTCTCACCCATCAAGGTGTTCCCGAATCTCTCCCATCCCTTTGTTTAGCTATAATCACTTCTTCGTGCTCTCTTCCCCAAAACAGTTAATCCACGGCTTTCCCTTAATCTGACTCTGCTAATTTGTAAGGTCAGAGCTTCCTAGGATACTGAATTTATATTATATAAGTTAAAATTGCCTTTCTCCTCTTCTTGTGCCTTTTGAATAATTTGCTTTAAAGCAATGTCCTTTTTGTATAGACACAAGAAGACAATATTATGTTTTTATAACTTGGGAATTAATTGGCCTCGAATATTATTCCCTCCAGGGCATCTGCTTTCTCCACTTAAGCCTCAGTTGCCCTCAGTTCCTAGCACCCCAAAAGTAGGGTCCCCGACATGGGACGGGAAGGATCCAGGGCAAGCGGTGAGTTATGTGCTACCCTGGCATCGAGATGGGCCTGGCCAAAGTGCCTAATTCTTAACTATAAGTTAAGAGCTTGATCATAGACAAATGCTGTCATGATCCAATAGTAATTATGAGACTGGGACCCTGCCAGGGATAGGAAAGACTGATCTGGCCTGAGCACTGTAGTCTGAGATTGAGATGGCCCCAGGAGAGCAATTCTATAAGCTTTAATGCATCTCTTATTGTGTCCATACAAAATAATTAATATTATGAATTCTTATATGTTTGCTGGCTGAGGAGAAGAGAAACACAGTCATGGGACTCCGCCCTTGGGTGGATCCTCCTGCTGAAAGAGAATTAAGTCCTAGGAGAAGCGTCCCCTAAGGGAAAGGAACCTTACCTTATTGATGGTGACCACACCTATGTGTACGCCCCAACCCCCTCATGCTGTGGAGATTTAACTAGGCTGTAAGAGTGGGTTGGGGGGCCAGATCTATGGGGGCAGATCCACGAGGGCCAGATCCACAGATCCAGAGAGAGACCGAGAGCCGGGAGAGAAGCAGGGAGAGAGAATGAAATAAACTGATCGGGCAACCAGTTTGGCCTTCTTCCTTCCGTCGCCTGCCCTTGACCGACAGCACACACAGCGGTTCCGGGGCACCGAACGTGGGCGGTGAGACAGAGCCGCCCGGAGAGCCCGCGAGTGCACTCGCCCCTCGGCGAGCTTTAGTTTTTTACATTTGTGTATATGTATCTATGTCTGAAAAGCATTTCATTGACTATCTAGGCCACGTCTTTAATCATCTATTGGTGGGCGCTTTCTCTCGGCTCCTCTAAGTAACGCCTAACAGACATCGAGGTGCAGGACACTTAACATGTCATCTTGGTTTTCCACTCTTTGGGTCCCCGGGAGTGGGCTGGCCGTTCGCCTGGTCATTCTGTTCTTAGAACTTTGAGGAAGTACCATAGTGATTTCCAGAAATGTGCTTAGCGATTTTTCTTTTATTGAATCACTGTGAGATACAGTTACAAAGCTTTCATGTTTGAGTTTCAGTCACACAATGATCGAACACCCATCCCTCCACCAGTGTATACTTTCCACCACCAATGTCCCCAGAATCCCTCCCGTCACACCCACTCCATCCCACAGTGCTCAGCGATTGAGGTAGAGCGCTCAGAGCACTGTTAAGAAGTTGGGGTAGGGTCCAGAGCAGGTGAGGTGTTTGCTGTGCATGCAGCTAACCCGGGTTCGATACCCAGCATCCCACATGGTGCCCTGAGCACCCCCAGGAGAAATTCCTGAGGTGGGGACTGTTTGGGGGAGTGATTAGCTTCCCTAGAACTGGGGAGAGTGTGGCACATAAGAGACGCAGAGGCCAAGCTCTGCTGGGCAGGAGGAGGCGCCGGGCACACGGCTGTCCAGTGTGGGGACTCGGTTTCCTGCTCTTGTGTCCAGACTCCCCACAGCGAATGTTCTGAACATGAGGGCAGTTCTGGTGCAGGCGGACAGGCCCCTCGGGCTGTTCTCTGCCTATCCTGGAGATGCAGGACTTGGGCACCCGGTGCAAACTCAGTGGCCAAGGTCCCTGGAAGTCGGGCTGGCTGTCCTGGAGCCTTCCTAGAGGCCAGCACGGAGGAGGTGCTGTCCTGGCCCAGGCAAGCCAGGGGGATCCAGATCCTGTCTTGTCCTCACACCCTGCACTGTGTAGATGCTAGAGGCAGTTGCTGCCACACCCCCATGTCCTCCTGTTATTGGGGTCCACCAGCAGCATGGCAGAGGGGTCCCAGCTCACCCCTGCAGTTGGAGGTCACTATGGTGTGTGTGTGTGTGTGTGTGTGTGTGTGTGTGTGTGTGTGTGTGTGTGTGGCCTTCTGTTCTGAGGAGGGAATCCCGGGATATGTACCCCTTGACTTCTCAGGTGCTTGGGGAGGCAGTGACCGCTGCCCACCCTCCTCTCTTCTCTCCCTGTCCCACTCCCCGACACCTCACCAGCCTTCCTGGGACCCCTCCGAAGGACCCCCTCCTTTCCACCTTCGTCCAAGTGGTTGCTCCGGGAGCTAAGTGCAGGCAATAAGTTACCAGTGAAAGCTACTATTTGTGACGGTCTTTCAGACTTGAGAGCTGAGGGGTGACTGGGATATGTCACCGGCATTAGGATTTTTTAATCAAGTCAGCCCATTTTGGGTAATAGCATCACCGTGCATTTATATTCATTTTATAGTGGCTTAGTAACAATATTGATATTCTAACACATTGAAGGGCTGGAGCAATAGTACAGTGGTAGGGTGTTCGCCTTGCATGCGGCCGACCTGGGTTCAATTCCTCCGCCCCTCTCAGAGAGCCCGGCAAGCTACTGAGAGTATCTCGCCCGCATGGCAGAGCCTGGCAAGCTACCCGTGGCGTATTCTATATGCCAAAAACAGTAACAACAAGTCTCAAAATGGAGACGTTACTGGTGCCCGCTCGAGCAAATTGATGAGCAACGGAATGACAGTGATACAGTGAACACATTGAAACAAATTGCTAAAGTGAGTTCTTTCCCTTTCATTCCCTCCTTTCTCCTCCCTCCCACCCTTCCTCCCACCTCCCTCTCCTTCCTTCCTTCCTTCCTTCCTTCCTTCCTTCCTTCCTTCCTTCCTTCCTTCCTTCCTTCCTTCCTTCCTTCCTTCCTTCCTTCCTTCTTCCATCCCTCCCTCCCTTCCTTCTTTCCTTCCTTCCTCCTTCCTTCCTTCTTTCCTTCCTTCCTTCCTTCCTTCCTTCCTTCCTTCCTTCCTTCCTTCCTTCCTTCCTTCCTTCTTTCATCCCTCCCTCCCTCCCTCCCTCCCTCCCTCTCTCCCTCCCTCCCTCTCTCCCTTCCTTCCTTCTTTCCTTCCTTCCTCCTTCCTTCCTTCCTTCCTTCCTTCCTTCCTTCCTTCCTTCCTTCCTTCCTTCCTTCCTTCCTTCCTTCCTCCTTCCTTCCTTCCTTCCTTCCTTCCTTCCTTCCTTCTCTCTCACTCATTCAGGCAGCTGAAAATTATCGATGAAACTACTCATGCCAAGCACTGTGCTAGCAGCAGAGAATAGAGGAACGAATGAGACTGTGCTTTCAAGTCCTGCCCCGATGTAATTGTGGCTCTGCCGTTTGGACACTGCTCCGATCAGCCAGCGCGCGTGCCCACGAGCAGTCCCACCCTCCGAACGCCCTGCTCCCAGCGTTCCATCTTCCCTGTGCGGTGTCTCCAGCATTCAAACCTGTCTCTATTTCATTCCGTGCCCTGCGTGCAGACACTGCTTCTGAGGAACTAAATTTAGTTGGAGAAATGGCTCTGAACTTCAGAGTCATTAAATGTGGCCTTTTTTTTTTGTATGTGCATATGACAGAGAAAAATTACAGCTAGCCCGGTCTATATTGAAACTCCTGCATTTGATTGCTATCAGTGGCTAATAATACATCATAATTATTCTTATAGGGTTAAGCTTTCCTCTTCGCTCTTCCACCTGCCTCACTGAGATAACCTCTAAGGATGTCCGGGAAGACGGTAGGGCTGGAATTCAAAAGCGTTCATGACAGCCGGGCTCTCTCTGCAATTCATTATATTGAAGAGCGGGGAGGAGAGGGTCGTCTGCTGAGTTAATGACTTCTCTGTTCAGTCCACTTTCCTTGCAGCCAGATCTTGGGGGCCGCCCGTGGACCAGTTTCATCAAGCGGGCCCTGTTCACCCCTCCTCATCTGTATTGGGAAAATGCAGAACCAGGCTGGAATCCCCGTAGTCCGTGTGTGTGTGTGTGTGTGTGTGTGTGTGTGTGTGTGTGTGTGTGTGTGTGTGTGTGTATGTGTGTTGGGAGGAGGACAGGGAACACAAGTCGGAGCTATTGTCCCCAGAGTGTTCAGAGCTGGGTGACTTCCGTGTGGTCCTCTGGCTGTCATCAATCCAATGGGAGGGATGGGAGCAGGAGATGGGTTCCTAACCCCGGCTCCTTTCTCTGTGCTCCCCACTCGGAGAACACAGCCAGGCCGAGCAGGAGCTGAGAGATGGTCGGGAAAGCACCAGGACGGGGTGATGGGCAACCTGGCCATCGGCCGCAGTGGGGGCGGGGGGTGGGGGGGAGCCAGTCCTGCTCTCTTCGCCTCCTCTCAGTGATGAGCTGCCGTGCCGGGATGCCGAGCTGCTCCCCCGCTGAGACTCGGACCGTGTCTCCAGATGATGGTTTCCTGCTCTTGCAGCCAGCGCTGCCAGCAGCAGCCCCGGATGTCACGTAGGGCCACCCCAGGCTGGGGAGCGGGTGACTGCTGCTCCTCTCACGGCAGGTGCAAACCAGTGAAGTCCAGAGTGCCCCCTCTGCCCCCACCTTGCCCCGAGCAGCCAAATCAAGCCTTCCACACAAAGGAGGGGGAAGTGGCAAATGTCACACATGCCGGGCTGCGGGTTTTCATTTACACTTGCAGGGCTGTTTCATTTTCCTGCCCAGCCCGCCTGCCCTCCCTCCGTCCCCCTTCCATGTGTCAGCACGCCCTTGGCTGCTTCTCAAGGTCACAGTCACTGCCAGAAAGTGACCCTGCCTGGTGACAGGGAGAAAAAAGGAAGCACTGAACAAAAGGAACGTGACGGTGAAAACCGGAAGCATGATTCAATAATAAGGACTTGATCTTTTCCTTCGACCCCGCTCTGTCCAGAGAACAATCATCTCTTTGCCTGTTTGGCCAAGAGCAGAGCCCACTAGTTAGAGAGCTAAGGCTAGTCTCTTTTCTTTCTTTCTTTTTTTTTCCTTTTTGGGTCACACCTGGCAATGCACAGAGGTCACTCCTGGCTCTGCACTCAGGAATTACCCCCCGAGGTGCTCAGGGGGATCCTATAGGATGCTGGGAATCGCACCCGGGTTGGCTGCGTGCAAGGCAAATGCCCTACCTGCTGTGCTATCTCTCTAGCTCCAAGGCTATTCTCTTTTACAGTAAAAGTACCCCCCAATTTTAACTACAAAGCACCACACGGCATAAAAATTGATTTTTGCTTTGTTTTTGGGTGGGTAGGGTAGCAGTACTCGTACCTGGGGGTGCTCAGGACTTGCTCCTGGCTCTGTGCTTAGGAATCACTTCTGGTGAGGCTCGTGGGCCCATGTGGGCTGCTGGGGATCAATCCTGGGTCGGCTACGTGAACTCTAGGCACTTACTCCACTTACTATTGCTTTCACCCCAAATTGCATTTCTTCCTCTTCCTGATAACGAAGCCACGTGACTGACTAACTTCTGTTCAATGAGATCTGAGCATGCTGGTAGACTCAATTATCTTTGCTTACAAAGGAAACATACCTCTATTGCAAAGCACAACACCCAAAAGGAGAGAGAACAAAAGGGAATGCCCTGCTGCAAAGGCGGGGTGGGGTGGGGGTGGTGGGAGGGATACTGGGAACATTGGTGGAGGAGAATGGGCACTGGTGGAGGGGTGGGTAAACGATCACTGTATGACTGAAATGCAAACATGAAAGTTTGTAAGTTTGCAACTGTACCTGACGGTGATTCACTAGTTAAAAAAAATAAATTACTCTAGCATTGTTGTCCCGTTGTTCATTGATTTGCTCGAGTGGGCACCAGTAACGTCTCCATTGTGAGACTTGTTACTGTTTTTTGGCATATTGAATATGCCACAGGTAGCATGCCAGGCTCTGCTCTGCGGGCGGGATACTCTCGCTAGCTTGTTGGGCTCTCTGAGAGGGATGGAGGAATCGAACCCGGGTCGGCCACGTGCAAGTCAAATGCCCTACCTGCTGTGCTATTGATAAAATAAAAAGGAATTGAAGCAGGGGCCGGAGAGAGAGTAAGGTAAGGTGTTTGCCTTTCACACAGTGACCCAGGTTCAATCCCTGCACTCTGATGGTTCCCCAGCCCACTAGGAGTGATTCCTGAGCAGAGAGCCAGAGTAAACCTGAGCATCTCCCGTGTGGCTCAGACAACAAAACAAATTTGTAGTAGAGCTTACATGTGGATGTTACGTGTCCATACTGACCTCAGGTGTGTGGAAGGGACATTCTCAAGCATGTCTACCCCCATCAGGATGGAGAACATGCCCAGTACTCACGCTAGTCCCCTTCCCATTTAACTTTCCTCTGGGCCCGCACCCTGGGCCAGCCAGCATCCAGGGCTTCCCAGCACTGTCTGTTACTTTTGTCTGTTCCTGAACTTGGTAGGAACAAACCTGTAGTGTGTGTCCTTTGACCTCTGACTCCCCCGCCCCCAGTCAGCAAAGTATTTGTGAGATTCATCCACAGTGTAACTTGTACCAAGTGCTCATTTATTGTCGAGGAGTGTTATTTTGTGTAGGTTGATGACATTTGACTTATCCTTCCTCCTATTAATGAACATTTAGGAGGTTTCTGATTTGGGAGCCGGCGGATTAAGGGAGTCAGAAAAAATTCTTGTACCAGTCTGTCACTTGTTCTTATATATCTTGGGAAGAGGTTTGCTGGGTCAGTGGGTGTATTTAAACTGTAAGAAATGGCCAAAGAATTTTCCAGGGTGGCTTTCCTATTTTACACTTCTACAGCGATGTAGGAAGATGCTCACTGCCTGCAGTGCTCAGCAAGGCTGGGTGTTTCACTCTTCTTCATTTTGTTATTCTAGTGTGTGTGTGTCTGTATCGTGGATTCTAGTTGCATTTCCTTGCTGACTAAGGTTGAGCTCCTTTTCGTGTATGAGCATTTGTTATTTACACATATTATTTTGTGAAATGTCTATTAGGCATTTGCCATTTTTTAAAAACGGGCCATTCCATGACAGAGCTGGCCTGGGGGCTGCAGA